>NW_005198467.1:304758-337304 GCF_000372725.1 Emiliania huxleyi CCMP1516 | reverse complement strand
GGGGGGGGGGGGGGGGACCTTTGACGTCTTGAGGAACTCGAGGAGCGCCTACCGCACCGCCCACGGGACTGAACCCACACTGGGTTCGGTACTCTGGATGTGCGGTACGGAGCCCGAGCCGCGCCTCGAGCGAGCCGAGGGTCGACGCCATCGCGTAGACGCCGAGCCCGCCGTTCACTTCGGACGCCGCCTTAGCCAGCTTGTTGAGGTCGCCTATCCGACACGTCTCGGACATGTCGTGGACGTGCCGTGGACGTGTCGCCGCCTTGGCCGCAGCTCGTTGAGGTCGCCTAGGAATGACTTGGTACCGATCTGCACCTCCGTGCCGCCGCAGTGCCTCGGCCGGCTTTGTCTACAAGCTCGCCCATCGCGTCCTCCTTGAGCACCTACAGAAAAGAAAACACGGCTGGAAGAAAGAAAAGAAGACGCGCCCGTTGCGTCCTGCTTGAGCGCCTCGAGGTCGTACGGCACGTCCTTGAACGGGACGAGGCAGGCGGAGCCCGCCACGACGTTCTCGAGGTGGTTGGCGCAGATCTTGATGCCGGCGGCGCCGTCGATCTCCTGGTGGGCGAGGTGAGCCGAGGTGAGGCCGAGGTGAGCCGAGGTGGAGCCGAGGTGAGCCGAGGTGAGCCGAGGTGAGCCGAGGTGAGCCGAGGTGGAGCCGAGGTGAGCCGAGGTGAGCCGAGATGAGCCGAGGTGAGCCGAGGTGAGGCCGAGGTGAGCCGAGGTGAGCCGAAGTGAGCCGAAGTGAGCCGAAGTGAGCCGAGGTGGAGCCGAGGGGAGGCCGAGAGGAGCCGAGAGGAGCCGAGGTGAGCCGAGAGGAGCCAAGGTGGAGCCGAGGTGAGCCGAGGTGAGCCGAGAGGAGCCAAGGTGGAGCCGAGGTGAGCCGAGGGGAGCAGCCGGGAGGGGCGGTCGGGCTCCTGGTGGTGGAGGTAGTCGGCCTTGACGCGCAGCTCGCGCAGCGGGCGAGGCGTGAGCAGGTCGCGCACGCGCGTGACGACCGGCCCGCCAAAGCCGCACATGACGATCCGGTCCCCGCGCTTGAGAGTGCCGTTGGCGAGGATCACCTACGGGGGCACACGCCTCGGACGTGTCGTGGACGTGTCGTGGACGTGTCCGCCTGCAGCCGCGGCACACCTAAGGACATGTCTCGGACATGTCGTGGACGTGTCGTGGGCGTGTCCGCCCCGCGCCCCGTTTGCGAGGGTCACGTCGGCGGTCGCGCCGAGCCCCTCGATCACCTTGACCTCGAGTACGGTGCACTGCACCATCGGCGTCCACCTGTCGGGACGTGTCCTGGACGTGTCCCGGACGTGTCGCGGAGGTCGGCGCGGCACTTCGCCATCGGCGTCCACATGATGCGGTCCACAAACATCTTTTGCGTCATGCCCACGAGGTTCATCAGGATGTCGGCCACCCCTTCGCCCGTGTGTGCTGACGTCGGGACGAGGGAGATGTACCTAAAGCCGGTGATGAGTCAGGAGCCAATGAGGAGCAATGAGGAGCGGGTTGGCTTCCCGACGTCCGGACGAGGGTGGCGCACTCGCGCGGGTCCTTGTTGCGGTAGTAGAGCTGCGCGTTGAGGCCCTGCAGCGCGGCGGAGAGGGAGGCGGAGGAGTGAACAACGGCTCAGCTGCTCCGTTGCGGCGCCTGGGCCTCTGCTCGGCGATAGAGAGGTGGGGAGAGGTGGGGAGAGGTGGGGAGAGATGGGGAGAGATGGGGAGAGGTGGGGAGAGGTGGGAAGAGGTGGGGAGAGATGGGGAGAGATGGGGAGAGATGGGGATAGATGGGGAGAGATGGGGAGAGATGGGGAGAGATGGGGAGAGATGGGGAGAGATGGGGAGAGATGGGGAGAGATGGGGAGAGATGGGGAGGGATGGGGAGGGATGGGGAGAGATGGGGAGAGATGGGGAGAGATGGGGAGAGATGGGGAGAGATGGGGAGAGATGGGGAGAGGTGGGGAGAGATGGGGAGGGATGGGGAGGGATGGGGAGAGATGGGGAGACGGGGAGAGGTGGGGAGAGATTGCGTCTGGTCCTGCTCGGCGATGGAGAGCAGGATGGCGGAGGCGCGGCTCTCGAACTCGCGCTTGACGCCGTCGTCCTGCTCCTCGATCGCCTCGATGAAAGGCCGGTCCTTTGCCTCGCTCCAGCCGTAGAGCCGGTCCACCTAAGAGGCTGGCGCCTCACTGGTCGAGGGCCGGCCATGGGCCACTGCAGCTCGGCTGTGTGGCACGTGCGCTCCACCTGCGGCCCGCGGGAGGTGCGGGGAGATGTGGGGGAGATGCGGGGAGGTGTGGGGGAGATGTGGGGGAGATGCGGGGAGATGTGAGGGAGATGTGAGGGAGGTGTGGGGAGGTGTGGGGGAGATGTGGGGGAGATGTGGGGAGATGTGGGGAGAGGTGGGGAGAGGTGGGGGCAGAGATGGGGAGTCCGCCTTGTTGAGGGCGATGACGAAGGGCGTCTGCTTGGCGCGGAGCATGTTCATCGACTCGATGGTCTGCGGCTCGAGCCCGTGCATGATGTCGATCACCAGGATGGCGATGTCGCAGAGCTGTGGGGCGGGGAGGGGTGTGGAGAGGGAGGGGTGTGGAGAGGATGGCGATGTCGCAGAGCTGTGGGGCGGGGAGGGGTGTGGAGAGGGAGGGGTGTGGAGGGGATGGCGATGTCGCAGAGCTGTGGGGGCGGGGAGGGGTAGGACACGCGTGTTGCGCCGCGGCACCGCGTGTGAGGGCGCATGTGGTGGCGGGAGTGAACACGGAACATGGCACAAGGGTGGCGCGAGGGTAAAGGTGGGGGGGTGGGGGGGGCACCGAGGAGCCGCGCGAGCGCAGGTTCGAGAAGGACTCGTGGCCGGGCGTGTCGATGATGAGCAAGCCGGGCACGCGCACGGCCACCTTTGTTGCATTAGTAATCAATAAGAATGAATGTGCATTGATCACGCCGGGCTCGCGCGCGGTCGCCTTGTTCTTCGCCAGCAGCGAGCCCATCCGGTCGCAGAGCGTCTCGTTCGGGAAGAAGGAGGCGCCGATCTGCTGGGTGATGCCGCCCGCCTCGCCGTCCTGCACGTTTGTGCGCCGGATGTTGTCGAGCAGCTTGGTCTTGCCCGTGTCGACGTGGCCCATGATGCAGCAGATGGGCGAGCGCAGCCGGTCGGGTGTGCGAGCCGCCATCGCCGCCTTGGTGCGCGCCTGGGAGGTGGGGAGGTATGGGGAGATGTGGGGAGACATGCGTGTGTGCGTGAGCGTGTGTGCGTGCCTGTGGGAGTGCGTGCGTGTGCGTGTGCCAAGTCTCCCCATACCTCCTCCATACCTCCCCATACCTCCCCCATACCTCCCCCATACCTCCCCCATATCTCCCCCATATCTCCCGCACCTCGCGCTCAAGCCTCGCCGCCGCCTGCGGAGATGTGGGGAGATCTGAGGAGAGATGGGGAGAGATGGGGGAGGCAGCTCGAGCCTCGCCGCCGCCGCCGAGAGAGAGAGGGAGAGAGAGAGAGAGAGAGAGAGAGAGAGAGAGAGAGAGGGAGAGAGAGGGAGAGAGAGAGAGAGAGAGAGAGAGAGAGAGAGAGAGACAGACAGACAGACAGAGCGCGCCTTGCCCGCCTCGTCCTCGTCCTCGGACGAGTCGTCCCCGGACTCCTCCTCCTCCTCCCCCTCCTCCTCCTTGGGCGTAAAGTTGTACAGCCGGTCGAGCTTCTCGCGCGCCTGCCAGGAAACCTCTCGGAAGTGTCTCGGAGACGGTCTCGGACAGCGCAGCACTTCGGGCGGCCCCCCGCGCCGCGCGCTCCGCCTCCTCGCGAGCCTTGCGCGACTCCTCCTGCAGCGCCTCGAGCTTGGAGGACAGCCCGCCCGCCGGCGCCTAGCCGAAGTACCGCCGAAGTACAGCCGAGACAGAGCCGAGATGCAGCCGAGGTACAGCCAAGGTACAGCCGAGGTACAGCCGAGATGCAGCCGAGGTACAGCCGAGGTACAGCCGAGACAGAGCCGAGGTGCAGCCGAGACAGAGCCGAGGTGCAGCCGAGATGCAGCCCTCCCGCCGGCGCCTGCACAAACTCCTCCTCCTCGGAGTCGTCGCTCGGCGCGAGCCCCTTCGCCTGGATTCGAGTCGGTGCGTGTAGGGTATTGGGCGCGGGGACTAGGCGGGTACCATGTCGGTGTGTGGTAGCCCCGACGCCTCCAGTGCTGCGTCCACGTCCAGAGCGTCCCAGTCGTCCTCCTCCTCGCCCTCCGCCTCGTCCTCCTTCTCCGCCTCCGCCGCCGCCTCGGCCTCCTCCTCCGCCGCCTCCTCCGCCCCCCCGCCCCCCGCCCCTCCGCCCGGCGCGGCCTCGGCAGCGCCCTCCCCCTCCTCCGCCGCCGCCTTCTTCGGCGGCCGCTTCCGGCTCCCATACACCACGCGCTTCCGCTGCCCGCCCCCCTCCTCCGCCTCGGCGCTGCCGCCGCCGACGCCGGCCCTCCCCCCTAGCGACTCGAGGTACGCCTGCGCCTTCGCCGCCTTGTCACGCTCTGCCTGCCGCCCACACACGCGGCGGCTGTGAAGAGACGCCGCTCACACTCTCTCGGCCAGGCCGCCCCGAGGGCCGCCCGCTCCCGCGCTGAGCTGTGGTGAGCAGCCATGCCTCGGCTCTCTCTCGGCTCTCTCTCGGCTGCTCTCGGCTGTCGCTCGGCTGTCTCTCGGCTGTCTCTCGGCTGTCTCTCGGCTGCTCTCGGCTGTCGCTCGGCTGTCTCTCGGCTGTCGCTCGGCTGTCTCTCGGCTGTCGCTCGGCCTTGGTGAGGAGCTTGCCCTCGGCGCGCATCCGCTCACGCCGCTCCTTCTCTTTCTCGCGCGCGCGCCGGCGCCGCTCCTCCAGCTCGACCTGAGTAATTCGTTCATTCGTTCATTCGTTGATGAGGCGCGCCGGCGCCGCTCCTCGAGCTCAGACCTGAATACGGGTGAATGAAGGGTGGATGAGGGGTGAGTTAGGCGGCGGCGCCGCTCCTCAGTGAGAGTGCCTAGGAGGTGCCTAGGAGGTGTCTAGGAGGTGTCCGCAAGAAGTGTCTAGGAAGGGGCCTGTGCGTCCATCGCCGAGCGGAGCTCGGTGACGGCGTCTCCAATCTTGAGGATGCGGTCGTACTCGGAGTAGTCCGCCGCAGCCGCCGCCGACTTGGCGACCAGCTCGTCGATCTCGGCAGACACCTCGGGGGGGCGTGCCATGCGGCCGCGTTTCACGGGGGCGCGTATCGCGGGCGTCATCAGGCGTGTCGTGGACGTGTCATGGACGTGTCGTCGGACGTGGTGATGAACGTGTCGTGGTGGTCGGGGAGCGCCTCTGTCGATCTCGGCCCATCTCGGCCATCTCGGCCGTATCTCGGCTGTATCTCGGCTGCATCTCGGCTGCATCTCGGCACCTCCGCCGAATCGAGTTTGCGCAGCGCCTTGTCGCCGAGCCGCACCTATGGAAAAAGAAGTACACCTCCGAAACAGAAACTACGCCGACGTCCTCGAGCATGTCGCTGAACCGCACCACGGCCAGAGCCTTGTCGAGCCGCTGAGCCTCCTCGGCTAGCTCCTGAGCGAGCGTCATGGCGGCCTCCTCGCGCGCGCGCGCCTCCTGCGCCGCACGCAGCTTCTCCGCGATCGCACTCTTCGGCTTCTTCCCCTCGTCCTGCAGACAGGAAGGGGGCGGGCCGCCGGTCACGCCCGCCGCACGGCCTTCTCTCCGCGCACCCGCTTGCTGCGCCCGCGCCTTCTCGTCCCCCTTCTTCGCCTTGGCCTTGGCCTTCTTCTTCTGCGCCTTCGAGAGAGGCTTCCCGTCGCCGCCCTCGCCCCCCTCCTCGCCCTCGCCCTCGCCCTCGCCCCCGCCGCCGCCCTCGCCGCCGCCCTCCGCGCCGCCGCCCTCCGCGCCGCCGTCGCCGCCGCCCTCGCCGCCGCCGTCGCCGCCGTCGCCACCGCCCCCGTCGGCCTCGCCCTTCTTCTTCTTCTTCTTCTTCTTTGCGTCGGCGGCGCCGTCGTCGCCTCGCAGCGCCGCGTTCTCCGCCGCGAGACGATCGAGCATGGCCATCTCGTCGTCCTGTTCACAGCTGGAGGTGTGAAGAGACGCCGTTCACAGCCATGTCACGATCGAGCATCGCCATCTCGTCGTCCTCGTCGTCGCCCGCGTCCGCCTTCTCCTTCCCCTTCTTCTTCTTCTTGTCCTTCTTCCCCTTCTTCCCCCCTCCCGCGCCGAGCGCCCCCACACCGCCGCCGCCGCCGCCGTCCTCCTCGCCGTCCGCGGCCTCGTCCGCGCCGCTCACCCCCGCGCCCGAGCCGCCAGCGTCGGCGGAACCGCCCTCGGCGTCCGCCGCGGCCCGCTTCGACGCGATCGCCGCCTTGATGGCGTCTTCGTCGCGCGAGTCCTACGGCGACAGCGCTTGACCGCTCCCCCTCCGCTCTTCACGACTCACAGAGCGGCGGCCGCTGGGCGAGCCCTCCAGCTCGGCCATCCTCGGAAGTGTCTAGGAAGCGTCTAGGAGGTGTCTAGGAAGTGTCTAGGAAGTGTCTAGGAAGTGTCCTCCAGCTCGGCCATCCTCGCGGCGATCTCGGCTCATCTCTCGGCTACATCTCGGCTACATCTCGTCTATATCTCGTCCTCCAGCTCGGCCATCATCGCGGCGATCTCGGCTACATCTCGGCTACATCTCGGCTACATCTCGTCTATATCTCGTCCTCCAGCTCGGCCATCATCGCGGCGATCTCGGCATCGTCCGCCGCCGCGGCGGCCGGCGGTGCCGCCGCCGCAGCCTCCTCCGCCTCGAAGGGAGCCTTGCCCTTCTTCTTCTTCTTCTCCTTCTCCTCCCTCGCCGGCGCCGCCGCCGCCGGCGCCGCCGTAGCCTTGAAGCTGAAGCCGACCTCGTCGTCGTCGTCCTCCGACGCCGCCTCCTTCTTCTCCTTCTTCTTCTTCTTCGGCTTCGCCCCAAAGTCGAATGCGGCCTCCTCCTCCTCCGCCGCCGCCTCCGCCTTGGGCGCCTTCTTCTTCTTTGGCTTTGCGCCGAAGTCGAACTCCGCCTCGTCCTCCTCCGCATCCAAGGCCGGCGCAGCCTTGCCCTTCTTCTTCTTCGGCTTCCCTTCGAGCGCGCTCGCCTCCGCCTCAGCCGCCGCGCCTACTCTCGTCCCGCATCGGCTCACCTCGCCCCACCTCGCCCGGCCATTCCTCTGCGGCGGCAGCCGCGCCGGCGGCGGCGAGCTCCGCGGCGGCGGCGGCGAGGTCGGGCTGGTCGCGTTTGAAGAAGAAGAGGGGAAGCTCGTCGTCGGGCGGGAAAGAGAGCGCGCCAGGCCCGCGCCGCCGCTTCCGCGCCTCGCCGAACGCGTACGCGGGCAGCTCCACGCCAGCGGCGGGGTCGCGCGAGGGCAAGGCCTAGACACTTCCTAGACACGTCCTAGACACGTCCTAGACACGTCCTAGGTCGCGCGAGATGGCAAGGCCGGCAGCGCCGCGCCGGCCGCCACAGCGAGGAGCGCGGCGTGGCCGCGCTTGAGGGCAAGGGAGGGGTCGAGCAGCCTGGACGGCAGCGAGCCGGCGGCGGCGCGCAGCTGCTCTGCCGAGCCGAGGCTCGCCGCCGCCAGGCCGGGCGCGCGGAGCAGTGCCTCCGACGCCGGCAGGCCAGCCTGCAGGGGGCGGAGGGTGGAGGAGGGGGTGGTGGGGGCGGGGGCGGAGGAGGGGGAGGCGGAGGAGGGGGAGGCGGAGGAGGGGGAGGGGGAGAGGGGGGTGGAGAGAGAGCGGGGAGAGGGAGGGGGTGGGGAGGGAGGGGGGTGGAGAAGGAGGGGGCGGAGATGGAGGAGGGCGCCTGTGCGAGCCACGCCGCCGTGGCCGCTGGCTGCGCGGGCAGCGCAGACAACTGCCTGGCGAAGGCGAGCTCGGAGGCGACCAGCGCCGCGTGGCCGCGCTTGAAGCCGAGGCCCCTCAGCTCCGCCTGCGAGGGCGGCGCGGCGGCGAGAGCGGCGACGCCTCCGCCGCCGCACCTTGCACTCAGCTTGCGGCCGTACTCCGCCGCGGCCGCCTCCGGAACCTCGACACTGCTGAGCCACGACGCCAGATCGGTCGCGCCCGCCGTGTCGCCTCCCGCCGCCTCCTCCTCCTCCTCCTCCTCCTCCTCGTCGTCGCCCATCAGAGCCGCGGCGAAGGCGGAGCGGGCGGGAGGCGCCGCCGACTCCTCCTCCTCCTCCTCGTCGTCGTCGTCGTCGTCTGCCATCAAAGCCGCCGCCATCGCTGAGCGGGGCGCGGCCGCCGGCTCGTCCTCCTCCTCTTCGCTGCCCTCCGCCTCCCCCTCCGCCGCCTTTGGGGCGGGCGCCGCCGCCGCCGCCGCCGCCTCCACCGCCTTGAGAGCCTGCCGCGCGATCGTGCGACGGTGACCCTTTTTGACTGCGGCCGGCCAGTCGGCGTCAACCATCGCCGAGAGAGCGAGGGTCGAGTCGAAGCCGTCGTCGGAGAGGAGCGCGGCGTACTGCGCCGCGTCCGCCTCTCCGATCGCGCACTCGTCCACCATCCACTGACGGAGCGCGCCCGCCGCCTCGCCGCCGCCCGCGCCGGCGCCAGCCGGAGCAGCGGGCGCGCGCGCGGGCGGCGGCGCCGCCGCTTCGGGCGCCGCCACCGGCGCCGCCTCGAGCATTGTCGGCTCGAACGGCGTCCCCGGCGGGATGGTCTGGTCGGGCAGTTCGACCACCGCCGTCGGGAAGGCGGCGCCCGCGGCGGTCATCCCGAGCTCGCCTCTGCCGCAGAGCATCCCGTGCGAGTCGACGCTACGGACCTGCGGTGAGGTGCGGCGAGATGCGGCGAGATGCGACGAGATGCGGGGCAGATGCGGAACAGATGCGGAACAGATGCGGGCAGATGCGGGCAGATGCGGGGAGATGTGGGGAGATGCGGGGAGATGCGGGGAGATGCGGGGAGATGCGGGGGAGATGCGGGCAGATGCGGGCAGATGCGACGAGATGCGGGCAGATGCGGGCAGATGCGGGCAGATGCGGGCAGATGCGGGCAGATGCGGGGAGTTGGGGGGGCCTGCGCCGAGCCAGGTGTGGGTTAGGGTTAGGGCTAGGGTTCGGGTTAGCCGAGCCAGGTGTGTGTGTGTGGCGTGTCGTGCGGTGAGCTCAGGGCCCTCGAGCACGAGGGCTGCTCCTGCAGCGGCTGAGTCGCGCGCGCTGCCCTCCTCGACTGCGTGTGGGACGATGTGGCCACACAGTGCTGCCCTGGGCACAGTGCGGCCCTGGGCACAGTGCTGCCCTGGGCACAGTGCGCTGCAGCCTCTCTCCCGGTGTGGCAGACCTGCGCCGGCTTGATGGCGAGCGCGCCCTTTGGGGTGGCGACCGAGGCGCCCACCGGCGCCAGCACCGTCAGCATACCCTCGCGGAGATTGGTCGCGCCGCACACCACCGCGACCGCGCCGCCGCCTCCGTCCACGCTGCAGACCGACAGCTTTGTCGCTTTCTTGTCGGGGTGCTTGCCCACGCTCAGTACGCGCGCAACCAGCTTTGGCGCTGCCGCCGCTGCCGCCGCACCCCCCGCTTCCTCGGCAACGTCGGCGGGCTCGTCGTCGTCGGCCGCGGCGGCGCGCCCCTTCTTCTTGTCCTTCTTGCCCTTCTTCTTTGACCCAAAGTCAAAGTCGTCCTCCTCCGCCGCCGCCGGCGCGGGGGCCGCGTCGTCGTCGTCGGAAGAGTCGCCGCGATGCTTCTTCCCCTTCTTCCCCTTCTTCTTGCGGCCAAAGTCGGCGTCGACCTCCGCCTCCTCGTCGGAGTCGGCGCCTCCCTTCTTGCCCTTGCCCTTGCCGCCCGCCTTGCCGCCCTTCTTCCCGCTTTGTCGCTCCTCATCGTCGTCGCCGCTGCCCGCCGCAGCGTCATCGCCACCGCCGCCCTCGCCGAGACCGTCGCGCTCCGCCTCGAATGCCGCACGCTTCTCAGCCTTCTTCTGCTCCTTCTTTGAGAGCTTCTTCTTGCCGCCGCCGCCGCCGCCGCCCTCCTCAGCCTCGTCCTCGTCCTTCGGAGGGCCGGACACAATGACGAGGTCCGGGTCGAGCGCGTCGTCGTCGCTCATCCAGTCGTCGCCGGGGCGGCCCTTCTTCTTGTCCTTCTTGCCCATCGCTCCGCACGGAGTTGGGAGCGCGAGCCCGCGCACGGCTAGCGCTGAAGAAAAAGTCGCTCGCCCGGCCCGCTGGGTGCGCGTTCTTCCCAAGGGTGGGCGACGGCTAGCGCATCACACCCCTCTCCTTAAAATCCCTGTGTGGTGGCGGCGTGCCGTCCTCCCATCCCTCGCTTGGGCTGTCCGTTTTCTTTCTTTTTTCGCTTCTTAGCTCCCCGCCCTGGTCTGCACGTCTCGGCGGTTGGGCGCCTCCAACGTGCTCGTGCTCACGAATGCTCGCTTCGAGGCGCTGCACGAGTTGCGGCGCTCGCTCATCGACAGCGGGCTGCGCGCAGAGAGCCCGCGGCTGGTGGGCGGCACCACATTCGGCTGTGAGGCGCGCTACGTCTACAGCGCCTTTGCCGAGATGGTTGCGTGCTCACGGATGGGCCACTTTCTCGGCTCAGTCCGCTCGACCTTCAGCGACCACATCGACGCGATGCGCCGCTCGCGCCGGCTGAATTCCAGCACCGACGCGAGATACGACACCGGAGGCGAGATCGGCCAGGAGAGCGCGTTCCTGCCCACTCGGCTGTCGGCGAGGCCGTCCCTCGTCCGCCAGCACAGCGGCGTCCGCTTCGCTCTTGAGCAAAAGGGCCACTACTGCGCGAACCGCATCTGCAGCGGAGGCGAATGCTACGAGTCCGTCAAGGCGCCGTCTGCGGCCGCGTGCGCGCGCGCCGTCGCCGCCATCCCCACGTGCGGCCGAGGCTTCAGCTACAGCGAGCTGGACTCGTGGTGCGACTGCGCGCCGGCGCTGGGATGCTCTGCAAAACGGGCCGCAGGGTACTCGACCTACAGCCTGGCGGTAGCAGGCTCCGCCTCCGGCAGTGTGGCGGCGAGGAAGCAAGAGGGGCCCGACGGCTGAGAGAGCAGAGACACACCGCGACGCCGACGGGCGACGCGTGACCCGTGTGAGAGCCGTGTCGCGCACGCCGGGAGAAAGGGGAAGTTTTTACAGACCAACCGTCCTCCCTATATCTTCTATAGAACTTCCCGGTCCAGTAGGTCGTCGAACGATACATGCACGGCGCCGTCCTGGTCGATGCAGCGCTCCGGCGCGTCGGCCGGCCAGCTGATCACCTCGAAGCGTCCGGCAGCGTCGGCAGGCAGCGACGCGCGCAGCTGCGCAGCATACCCACGCAGGTCAGACCTCCCCCACTTTGCGATGGTGAAGCGGCTGCGCGGGTGAGCCCTGCTGAGCGCCTCGAGCTTGCGCGCGCTCACCGACCCGCACTCTGCCCACCAGGTAGGCTCGCCGCTCGGCGTCAGCGCGACCACATCAGGGTGGAAGGGGAGGCCGCCGCCGTACACGTCGAGTCGCGAAAGCGGGCCGGGCTCGCAGACGGCGGAGGGGTGCGCGGGCAGGTATAGCGCCCACACCAGAGCCTTGAGCAGCAGGTGCTCGATGCTCTCTCCGGCCGCCTTGCGAAGGGAGGCGGACTCGCACAGCCGCGCATGTCGAAATGTGCAGCTGAAGTCAGCGGAGGTCTTGGGGACCGAGAGGAGAGTGGCGGGCGTGTAGCCGGCCAGCGGAGGGACCGCGGCCGCTGTGGAGAGAAACAGCATGTACATAGGACCAGCGCCGGGCCAGCGGAGCCTGTCGAAACGAGAATTTGCAGAGGGTTTACCCGAAAAGCAAGGGGAGAAGAAGTCGGCTCAGGCGTCGGCGGAGGGCTGGGCGGCGGAGGTGGCGAGGGCCGAGGAGCTCTACGAGGAGCTGCGTGAGCGCGCGCCCCAGCACTGCCGCCGTGGCGGCAAGTGGGCGCGCGAGAAGTTCGTGATGACGGTGCAGGGAGAGCTCCCGCGCGCGCGAGGGGCAGGCGTTCGCAAGGGGACGATCCTGTGCCTCGGCAGGGTGCACGACGCGCACGATGAGCAGGACGACGCGGAGGGTGGGCGCCGGGATTGGGAGGAGGACCCGCTCGGGTTCGACACCAACCCGGGGCTGCTCCGCGCCACTCTGGGCCGGCGCGGGGCCCCCCGGAGGCACCGTGCGCCGCGCCGCAGTGCGGAAACGGGGCTCCGGCTCCGTTAGTCTCCGTTAGCACCAACTTCCCGATTAAGTACGGTTAAGTAGAGGGCAGATTTGGAGAGATCTCGAGGAGTACATACAGATAGACCCTCCAACCATCAGAAAACTCCGACCTGATCGGTCGTACTGACCGCCGACAGATCACTCCAGACAGCAGACAGGCCGACGTCTGCACGCGGCCGGCCGGGCGAGAGGCTTGACACGATCCGACCCTGCGACCCTGACGCTGCTGCTCTAGCTATCAGCCATGCACTGCTGACTGCTGCCACAATGTGCGACCTGTGCTGGCCCACTTGGCGGCCTTCCCGGTCAGTGGTGAGGCGCAGTTCAGAGCTGTCGATGGCGCGATGCCGCACTGGTCCCACATTGGTGACACGATACCACCAAGTTTGCCGGTCCAAGAGAGAGGCACCGGCGCTGTCCTGAGAAGGTGCGTGGTCCCTCTTGACTGCCCATGCGCGCGAGGCTGTGTAGGCATAGCCTCGAGAGTGCCAGCAGCCAATCCGAGGTGACGCGCATTGCGTCAGAAGCGTGCACACGATGGAAGGACACCTTCCTACTGGCCGTACGATCAGGTCGTCACTGAATGCTTGATACTAAGGCCGCGAGCTATGCAGGTGATCAATTGTGCATCATGGCACGGTCAGCTGCGCCGACAGGCTGTCGCAAGGCGTGATAGCATGGCCGCAAGTACGCCGAATTCCCATGAAAACAAGTAAAAAACGCCAAAAAAGAAAAACAATCCGAAAAAATCGGCGCCTGCGGCGGGCCATGGGACCCCATCTCCCCCCCGCATGGACACCCTCTGGGGCCCCCGCGCCGGCCCAGAGCGCGCCATGTGCATGGCGTTCGAGTGAAAACGCCGTGCAGGCAGCCCGTGCCTTTTGGTGTACCCCGTTTGTGCCGCGTCCTGTGCCCCCGAGTTCATTTTATAAAAGAGCAAGGGGTGGGTCCAGCTCACTGGCATGCACATGGCCCCGGCGGGTGGTTTGGCTGCACACTAGCCCCCTCAAGCGCGCGTGCGACTGGCCGCCGCGAGCGAGCACAGCCCGGCCAGAGGGGCGGCGGAGGGAGAGGCCGCTCTACTTGCCCCGCGCGAGCGCCCGCTCGATCTCCTTGTACTGCTGCGCTAGCCTGCGGGGCGGAGGGGGCGGGAGGGGTGGAGGGGGCGGAGGGGGTGAGGGTGAGGGCGGGAGCGGGGAGGGCGCGACACGGGCGCCGAGGCTCTCCTCCCGTAGAGCTGCGGACCCCTCTCCCCCAAGCCACCCTCCCTCCCTCCCGTCCCTCCCTGCCGAAGCTCGCCCTCCCTCCCTCCCCTCCCCTCCCTCCCTCCCTCCCTCCCTCCGGGCCCTCCCTCCCTCCCTCCCCTCCCCTCCCCTCCCCTCCCCTCCCCTCCTCCGCTCTCTGTCCCCCGCAAACGAACCGCGTGCGGCGCTTCTCCGGGACGGGGTACTTGTTGCCGTACGAGGCGTAGTGGCCCGACAGCGTGTTGATGGCCGTGTCTGCGGCCGCGCAGACGGGGGTGGGGAGGCGAGGCGGCCGGCAAAGCGGCTGCATAGGCGACGAGAGGTGGAGTGTGCGAGGAGGGAGGCTCGCACAGAGGGTCGAAAAGGAGGGCATGCCCGAGATCTTGGGCTGGCGACGGTAGAACGCGACAAAGTCGTTCATCTCGGCACGCGTCGATTTCACAATCGTCTCCTGCAGCCAGGGCGGCGCCGGCTGGCGTCAGCGCCGCCCGCCGTCGCGGCCGCTCGTGTGGCCGCCGCGGCGCGCCATCTCTGGGTTGCCGCGCTGCAGCTCGGTGGCGGTTTTCATGTTCTCCAGCATGTTCTTCGCGTCCACCACGTAGTCCTTCTTGAGCGAGTACGGGCTGTCGGTCGTGGCAAACGCGGCTGGCGTCGCAGCGAGCGCGGCTGCGGCAAACCCGGCGAGCACGCCGCGGCGCTCCACGCTCGCCACCGGGGCGGACGCGCGGCGCTGCGTCACCACCGGACCCTGCTGCACCGGGAGCGGCCCGAGGAAGCTGGCGGCAGAGACGAGGAGTGCTGGCAGCATTTCGAGATAATTCCCGGAATTGTCCTTCACAGCGCCGCGACGCGATGGGAGTCGTTGTAACCTCGCCAGACAGGAAGTGCTTGGTGCTACCGAGGACGTGGTCGACAACTAAGCTCCAGGCCCCAAATGACGTGGTCGAGTCCTGAAAAAAGAAACCTGATCAGCGCCCGCCGCGGACGGAGCGTGACTTATCGTCGCCCCCTAAGCCGGCGGCGCAACGGCCATCATCGATACAAATTTATCGCGCCCTGCCGGAGTGAACTTATAGTCGCGAAGGATGGCAAAAGCCGTGCTGAACTCTGTTGCGGTGACACCCTTGCCATCCAGAAGCGACTGGCCGATGCCCTTTGCATCGTCGATGGATATTACCCCGTCGTACTTGCCGGATACTGCTTTTCGCGCCAGCTCTAGCGCCTTTTTGTCGCGGTTGATTCCGTCCACCTGCTCA
This sequence comes from Emiliania huxleyi CCMP1516, assembly GCF_000372725.1. Taxonomy (NCBI): domain Eukaryota; phylum Haptophyta; order Isochrysidales; family Noelaerhabdaceae; genus Emiliania; species Emiliania huxleyi. The sequence continues at coordinate 322,638 of NW_005198467.1, read as the reverse complement.
TAGTACGCCTTCATTGCAAGGTGCGGCGCCTTCGTGCTCGGAGCGCTGAGAGGCGAGGCGATCCACGCGGCGGGCAGGAGCAGAGCCATTACTTGCATCGCGCGGACGGACGCGTAGCATCCGCGATCGATGAGAGATTCGAGTGCTTCGAGAATGTTATTGTGTGAGAGAATTTCCAACGGAACTCCAAGACGGTGGCACTCTTCCACGTCTCGCTCACGCTGAGAAAAATTCTGAAACTAGAACACCCAACATACGCACGGCTAAGTCGTGTGTGCTAAAGAAAGAAAGAAAGAAAACGGACAACCAAGGGAGGGATGGGAGGACGGCACGCCGCCACCACACAGGGATTTTAAGGAGAGGGGTGTGATGCGCTAGCCCTCGCCCACCCTTGGGCGTTCGCCTCTTCCTATCTCTCTTCGCAGTCTCTCGCAGATTCTCGCTGCGACCTTCATGCCACCTCGCGGTCGCCCCCTTCTCGTCGTTCTTTCCCTTGTCTCTTCTTCTTCTGTCGCGTCGCTCTCCTCTGCTTCGTTCTGCGGCGCCGCCGCCTCCTGCCGGTCCCTTGCTCTCGCGGCTTCTTGCGCCTTTCGGCGCAGCTCCGCCCTCCTCGCTGCATATCCTGGCCCCTCGAGTCTATCGTGTGCTCCCTTTTGGTTTTGCTTGCTAAGACTGGAACAATTTTTTTTAACGCACGGTTCCGCCAAAAGAGTGGCAAGTGCCGCGCGCGCCCTCTCTCCGTTCGCGCTCTCTCGAGCGCACACATGGACATGCATGCCTGCCCCACCACACCATTGTACAGTACACGGGGCTCGCGTTGAGATGCACACATTTGCGGCGCGGCGGCGCTTTGCCCGCTTCGCGGCGCGCGCTCCTGCCCCCTCCGCCCGCCCGCCGCCTCACAGCTGCTTGACCATCGGCTGTGAGCTTCCAAACGGGTCCCGCACCAGCGACCACTGCTCGGGCAGCAGCGCCGGCCGCGCCCCCTCGTCACCGCGCCGCCCCTTGCGACCGCGGCGAGCAAGCGGCGCGCCGGACGGCGGGGCGGCCTCGGCGTAGCCCCGCCTGCGCCAGAAGCCGACCGTGTCGTGGCCCGCGAGCACGACGACAGTGCGCACGCCGAGCTGCTCCGCGAGCCATGCCTCGGCGGCGCCCAGCAGCGCCGCGCCGATGCCGCGGCCAGCGTGGCTGCTCGCGACGGCGAGGAGCTGCACCTGTGCTCGCGGGTGCAGCTGTGAAGAGAGCGCCGTGCACAGTGGCGAGACAGCGAGGCGCCGCGCGCCTCGCAGAAGGAGGCGGCGGCGTGCGGGATCAGGGTGAGCGCCCCGACGATCGACTCCTTCCCTTCGAGGCGAGCGACAGCGGTGCGGGCGCCCTGGCCGTGCACGAGCAAGTGCAGAAAGTCGGCGCCGCGCCGCTTGCGCTGCGGGCTGAGCCCGGGGTGGGCCGGCGAGCAGGGAACGTCGGGAGGGAGGTCGACGTTGCACTCCGGCAGCCTGCGCCGGTAGAGCCGGAGCGCGTGCGCCTGCGAGATCATCACTCGAGGTCAGGGGAGGTGAGGGGAGGTGAGAGGAGAGGAGGCGAGAGGAGGCGAGAGGAGGCGAGAGGAGGCGAGGGGAGGCGAGAGGAGGCGAGAGGAGGCGAGAGGAGCCGTGATGAAGCCGAGGTGAGCCGAGATGAGCCGAGGTGAGCCGAGATGCGCCTCTGCGGGCGAGAAGCTGCCAAAGGCGGCGGGCGGAGGCTGCAGCTCGAGGGTCACACCGGAGGAGGAGAGGTCGGGGCCGGCGGCGGAGGCGGCGAGGGGGACTGCCGCCGCCGTGGCGGCGGGCGGGGCGGGAGGGGCGACGGTGTACTCGACCGAGCGGCGGGTGGGGCGATGCCGCGAGCTGCCCGGAGGCGGCGGGGTGGGCTGCGGCGGGGAGGAGGAAGCGGCAGCGGAAGCGGCGGCGGCGGCGGCGGCGGCGGCGGCGGCGGAGGTGGAGGAAGTGGAGGCGGCGGCGGAGGCGGAGGCGGAGGAGGAGGAGGAGGAGCGAGAGACGCGCGAGCTGAGCCGCGGCGCCGTGGCGGCGGCGCGAGCGCGCGTGGTCCGCTTGATCGGCGAGAGGGGCTTGGCCTGCGACGGCGGTGGCGGCTTGGGCGACGCGCCCGCGTTGCGCAGCTCAGCGAGGGCGGCGCGGCGCGAGGTCGAAAAGGAGGCGCCGAATGGGCCCTCGCCGGCGGAGGGACTGCTAGCCGCCGCCTCCTTTCGGGCGGGCGGCGGCGCGGCGCTGGCCCAAGACGACGCGTTGCAGCCTGCCCCTCCGTCGCCATCCCCGAAGCGGGCGGGTGGGGGCCCGCGTGTGGGTCGGACCTGGCTTGCCCGCCGCCCCGACCGACTCCCCCTCGGGCCGCCCGCTGCGGCGGCGCTGGCGGCAGCAGACGCGCTGGCGGCAGCAGACGCGCTGGCGGCAGCAGACGCGCTGGCGGCAGCAGACGCGCTGGCGGCAGCAGACGCGCTGGCGGCAGCAGACGCGCTGGCGGCAGCAGACGCGCTGGCGGCCGCTGCCGGTGCGGCGGGGGCCGCTGCCGCGCGGCTGGCGGAAGCTGCTGCGGGCGGCTCGGTGGCCGTTTGCCGGCGAGCTGCCGCCTCGTCGCGCCGCCAAGAGGGCGGCAGGACAGAGGCGGACGAGGACGGCGGGGCGGACAAGGCGGCGGCGGTGGAGGGACGGTGGGCGAGGGCGGGCGCGTCGGCGACGGCCGGGCGGCCGGAGGTGATGGTGGCGAGGAGCCACTGCTCATCCGCCTATGTGGGGTGTCGCGGCCGTGTCGTGGACGTGTCCCGCGCCGGTGGAGGCGAGAGACGGCCGCCTCGGCAAGGCGGGCGCGCGGCTGATTGCGGTGCACCTGCGGGAAGGCTCCGAGCGACGCTTCGGAGGAGGGCCCCGAGACTGGCGTGGCCGGCTTGGGAGGGGGCGGGGGAGGGAGGAGAGGGGCGGAGGCCGAGGCCGAGGGAGTGGAGAAGAGAGTCGGGGAGGGAGAGAGATGGAGGGGAGGCGGGAGGGAGAGGGCATATACCTCGACGGCGCCCGCGTCGGAGATGGGGCGTCCGTACTGGACGCGCGCACCCGCCTCGCAGCAGAGGGAGCACAGGTCGGCGTGCGGCATCACCGTCGCGCCTCGCAGCGTCACGGTGAGCCCCGCAAGCGCGCGGCCGCCTCCGCTCAGCCGCGAGAGTTGCGCGCCCGGGACGTGCGGGAGCATCCCCTCCTCGAAGGGGGCGGGGTCGACGGCGACGCCGCGATTCCGCGCGCACGCGGCGACGTACTCCTCGCCGACGATCCAGTGCCCCCGCGCGAGCGCCCGCAGCAGCTTGAGCGTTCGCCGCACGGGACGGCCGCCCGCGACGGTGACGGGCTCTCCGCGGACGAGCGTGGCGCGGACGCGGTCGTGGATGTGGGCGAAGCAGCGCTGCGTTGCCTCGTCGTCGACGCCGGTGAGGGAGAAAGACATCGCAGGGGAGAGGGAGAATGGCGGAGCGCTGTTTCTCAAGAGCGGGAAGGAAAAAAGAATTGCGTCTGCGTTCTCACATTATAGAGAGTCGCTGGAATTCAGCAGCGCGCCCAGCACTCCTTCAGGATGCCAGCAAGGATCGAGACTCGCCTGTCGCCGGACGGCGAGTGGCGCAAGAGCGGCGTTCTCGCCGGCGGCAGCGTCGTCGTCGGCCGAGCGCAGTTTGATGGTGCGCCGGACGCAAAGAGCATCTCGCGCGAGCACTTTGATCTCAGGCTCTCTGCCGATGGTGCGCAAGTGACCGTGACGAGCATGAGCGGGAGCCCGAGCCACATCCACGACGCTGAGGATGACCAGCCCACGCGGCTCGCCAAGGGCCAGGCCGTCCCGCTCGCATACGGCCAGCTCGTCTCACTCTCCAGGTCGCAGCGCTGCCAGCTCCGCGTTGTGCTCGATGGAGTGGCTGCGGCTCCGGCGGCTGCAGACTCGGCGGTCGCCGCCCCCGCGGCTGCGCGCCCACCCAGTGCGAGCGGGGCGGTGGTCGTGCACGATCTGATCTCTGACGACGACGACGAAGACGAGGTGCGGGTGACGGAGGCGCGAGCACCAGTCACACTCGACCTCATCGCAGCCGGGCCATCTGGCGGCGAGCGCGCAAAGCGGCGGGCGGCGAGGGCGGCGAGGGCGGCGAGGGCGGCCGGCGGCGGCCCCGCGCCTCGGCGAGACGCTGCGTCGGCGCTGGGGGCCGAAGAGGTGATCGACTTGGAGGCGGCCAACGGGGTCGGTCTCGGTGCGAGCGGCAAGCCGCTGCTGCCGGGCGAGCTCGAGGCGAGGCAGCAGCGCAGGCCGAGTTGGGTTCGGGGCCAAGAGGCTTCGACGAGCTTTCCCGGAGCCCCTCCCTTAGCTCTCCCGTAGGCGCCGCTCGGCTGGGACACGGCCTGGCTTCGCGAGTCCAAGACAACGCGTGCATGACATGTGCATGTCCCTAGGCGCCGCTCGCCTCGCACGTCCCTCGAGGCATGTCCACGACACGCCCACGACACGTCCGGGACACGTCCACAGGCGCAGCTCGTGGACGCTACGCGCGTCTCGATCGACCGAAGAGACTCCCGAGGAGCAGCACTACCGCCTCGCGGAGAGCGCGTTTTGCCGCGGCGGAGGGGTGGCGGCGCAGATCGCAAGCATCGACTACCACTTCCACCCCGCTCTCGAGGCCGCGCTGGCAGAACACAACACCCACTCGCGGGCAGAGGACGCGGCACAGGACGGGGCACACGCGCCAGTCCGCAGACACGGGGAGGAGCGGTAGTGACGCTCACCCCCTCCCAGAGAGCCATTCTGCGAGAGGCCGCCGTGTTCGCCCCGCTTGGCGGGGAGTCTAAGCGACGATGGCATCAGGCGCGCTGGCACGCCAAGAAGGCGGACTACGACGCGACGTACGGCCCTGGCAACCACACCATCCTCTTAATTAACTATGAAGTGACTCTTGAGTGACTCTTCATTCACTCTTAATGAATAGGCAACCACACCATCCTCTTAATTAACTATGAAGTGACTCTTGAGTGACTCTTAATTAATTCACTCTTAATGAATAGACAACCACACCATCCTCTTAATTAACTATGAAGTGACTCTTGAGTGACTCTTCATTCACTCTTAATGAATAGGCAACCACACCATCCTCTCAATTAACTATGAAGTGACTCTTGAGTGACTCTTCATTCGCTCTTAATGAATAGGCAACCACACCATCCTCTTAATTAACTATGAAGTGACTCTTGAGTGACTCTTCATTCACTCTTAATGAATAGGCAACCACACCATCCTCTTAATTAACTATGAAGTGACTCTTGAGTGACTCTTCATTCACTCTTAATGAATAGGCAACCACACCATCCTCTTCGCCTTCCACGGCACGCGGCAGGCAAACGTGCGCCCGATCCTGGCGGAAGGGTTCAAGCTCTCCAAGGTCGAACTATTACTTAACCAACCATTCATTTATTATTGGTTACCTATTAATCATCTCCAAGGTCGGCTCAACGACCGACCCGGGCTTCTACGGCGCGGGAATCTACTTTTCGGAGCAGCTGCAGATGTCGATGGGATACAACAGCGGGAGCGACTCATCCTAGAAGCAGAGCACGGATTCTTGCATCCCAGCCAGCGCTCGAGAGGACACGTATTCAACGGTATTCAGCCGATTCCACTGTGGTTCACTGTCTTCACCCCTCGTATTCACGCGGCGCTCTGAAGACGCCGTACGAGACCGTCTTCCCGCCCCGAGGCTGGTTCACTGTCTTCGCGCCCCTCGTACTCACGCGGCGCTCGGAAGACACTGCACAACACCGTCCTCCCGCCCTCATGTCGGCGTACTCACCCTGTAGGAACGACGGCATGTTCCTCTGTAAGCTCCTCGTTGGCAAGCCGTTCCTCGCGCCGCTGCAGCAAGGGCGAGGGCTTCAGGCGGGCTATACGAGCCACGTGTCGGACGCGAGCGGCAGCGAGGTGATCATGTTTGACGAGGCGCGAATTAACATCTCAATCACTCGTTAATTAGTTAGTTCATATGTTAATTAGCTCACCCTGTGTGGCGAGGCGGCGATGCTGCCGCTCTACTTCGTCTTTCTGCGCCCCCAGGGCGCCCACGGCCCTCTCGGCCACCATCATGGCCATCTTGGCCACGCTGCGGCGGCAGCGCACAAGGAGCCGCTCAAGGGTCTCGGCGGCGGCGGCGGCGGCGGCGGCGGCGTGTTGGGCGGCCTGGGCGGCTTGGGCGGCGCCATCGGTGGAGCGATGCACACGCTCGGCGGCGCATTTGGCCTGGGTGGCGCCTCATCGTCGTTGCCGGCCGCCGCCGTCGGGGCTGCCGCCGCTCTCGCCGGCGGCGGTGGCTGGGGCGCGGGCAACGTGCTGGGCGGCGGCAAGAGGCCGCGGGCGGACCACGACGCCGCGGTCGTGGCGCGGCTGCTGAGCGAGAGCCGTGGCGGCAAGGGCCGCCCGCGAGGGGCGGCCGGGCGCGCGGAGGGCGCGGAGGGCGCGGAGGAGGAGATGGTGCGCGAGGCGATGCGGCGGAGCTTGCTGCCGGGAGGGCGGTAGGCGGTGTTTTGCTCGATTTCAGCTTGCTGCAGCCTGCAGGGAGGGCGGTCCACACACCCTTGGCAGGTACCGCACACTCACAGGGTACAGAACCCTAACCCCTTCCTATGTTCTTCACAGTCTCTTACAGTCCGGCCCCTCTCTTCGGTTCATCCCACATCCGGGCACCCGGGGGAACGAACAACGATCGTCGATCCACAAAATCAAAAATTCCCTTACGGCTTTATATTGAGTTTCTCACGCCGCGCATTTTCGGTTTCTGGCGCGTTCTTATAGATCAGTTTGGACATGCTCGATGGAAAGAGTGTGCCGTGCGCCCCGAGAATGACGACATGCGTCGAAAAGGGACTGCGCGGCGTATCTCATCCATCCAACGCGGGCGCACGAAACACACTCGATTGCCCTGCTCTGCCGGCCGATACCGCTCCCACGAGGCGCCAGCAAAGACAACCGGCCGCTGCGCCGCACATGGCGACGGGGCGTCTCGGGGGGTCTTGGGTACCTTGCCGGGCGGCGCGAACCGGCGCAAGCAAGAGGCCCCGCTCAGCCCCTGTAGCGCGCAGCGGCCGCCGCCGCCACGGCGGCCGCGGCCGCGGCGGCGGCGGCGAGCGCAAGAGCGCCCGCCGACGGCGCCTGACTCCACGCCGCCACCGGGCCCTTGTCGGCGGCGCGCTTGGCCTTGTCCGAGAGGATGGTGGCGGCGGCGCTGTCACGAGACGCCTTTGCGTTGCGTCGGCCGGCGCGCGATCACATGAGTATATGAGTAGCAGTCCCAGACTAGCAATACTCCCCAGACGCCTTTGCGTTGCCCGGCCGGCGCGCGAGCTTGAGGGCGCGCGCGTCGAGATGCGCCTCCACGTCGGCGAGAGTGACGCCGGCGGCGACGCAGCGCACGAGCGCGAAGAAGAGGAGGTCGGCGGCCTACCATTAATTAACAACTCTCATTAATCAATATTAACTGATATACCCAAGATGACCCGCGACTACCCGAGGTCGTCCTCAGTTTAAGGAAGAGGGGGTGGGCGGCCTCAGAGGCGATGTGGAGGTAATCTCGGGTAATCTCGGGTAGTCTCGGGTAATCTCGGGTAGTCTCGGGTAGTCTCGGGTAATCTCGGGTAATCTCGGGGAGGAGGTCGGCGGCCTCAGAGGCGATGTCGTCTGGCTCCTCTGCCTCTGCCAGCTCCTGCGCCTAGATGATCCGAGATGCCCCGAGATGCCCCGAGATGCCCCGAGATGCCCCGAGATGACCCTCCGCCTCTGCCAGCTCCCGCGAACCTCTTCCACAAGCTTGGAGCGGAGGAGGGTCGAGTCGTCAAAGAGCCGCTTGGTGTACGAGCCGGCCGGTGCCGAGCCTGCGGTGTGAGTGCGCCGGCATGAGGGCGGGAGGACGGTGTCGGGCAGAGTACTTGTGGCACCGCGTGAGTACGAGGGAGGCGAGTACAATGTGCACAGCGGAGTGCGGCCGAGTACGGCGGAGTCCGTGTCGTCTCGAGCGCTACTGGGAGCACAAGAACACGGCTCCGCTTCTAGGCCCCGCTGCCCCTGCTCACGAGATATGGGGAGATACGGGGGAGATACGGGGAGAGATTCCGCTTCTAGGGGCCGCCGCGCCGCGCCGCGACTGCAGCGTCTCCTGCAGCGCGCGTAGGCCGCTCGGGAAGCCCCAGCACGTCAGCGTGCCTGCAGGGGCAGCACGAGACACTACTGACTGGCAGTGGCCCCACCGCATAGCATGACCCCCCCCCCCCCCCCCAGCAATGTCAGCGTGCCTCGGTGGCAAAAGGATGGCGGCGAGCCGTACTGGCGGACAGTGAAGCGGAGTGCGTCGCCGTCGGAGTCGACGGCCACACGGCAGAGCCGCTGCCACGCGCCTACTCCCATCGACAGTCTCTTCAACCTCTGAACCTTCACTCGCGCGGCAGAGCCGCTGCCACGCGCCTACTCCCATCGACAGTCTCTTCAGCCTCTGAACCTTCACTCGCGCGGCAGAGTCGCTGCCACGCGCCTACTCCCATCGACAGTCTCTTCAACCTCTGAACCTTCACTCGCGCGGCAGAGTCGCTGCCACGCGCCTACTCCCATCGACAGTCTCTTCAACCTCTGAACCTTCACTCGCGCGGCAGAGCCGCTGCCACGCGCCTACTCCCATCGACAGTCTCTTCAGCCTCTGAACCTTCACTCGCGCGGCAGAGTCGCTGCCACGCGCCTACTCCCATCGACAGTCTCTTCAACCTCTGAACCTTCACTCGCGCGGCAGAGCCGCTGCCACGCGCCTACTCCCATCGACAGTCTCTTCAACCTCTGAACCTTCACTCGCGCGGCAGAGTCGCTGCCACGCGCCTACTCCCATCGACAGTCTCTTCAACCTCTGAACCTTCACTCGCGCGGCAGAGTCGCTGCCACGCGCCTACTCCCATCGACAGTCTCTTCAGCCTCTGAACCTTCACTCGCGCGGCAGAGTCGCTGCCACGCGCCTACTCCCATCGACAGTCTCTTCAACCTCTGAACCTTCACTCGCGCGGCAGAGCCGCTGCCACGCGCGCCAGACGAGTCGCCCTTCCGCCAGAGAGAGCGGCGAGAGCGGGACCAGTAGACGCCGCGGCCGGAGCGGAGCGCGGCGCAGACGGACTCCGCCGTCGAGTAGACGAGGCCTGAAGAATGAAGAATGCGGACCCCCTCTTGGTAACGAGCTCATTCATGGCTCGGGCCCCGTCGGCGAGGAGGCGAGGCCGAGGGCGACGCCGCCCTCCTCCTCCACCACCTATGGTGGTTGCACTCTTCCGCGTCGCAACCGCCTGTGACATCCGTACCGCCGCCCTCCTCCTCCACCGTTGAGAGCAAGCCATCCGGCCGGTCGGACCGCACCGCCGCGGCCAGCGCCTGTGGACATGGCTGGGACATGTCGTGGACATGTCACGGACATGTCGTGGACGTATCGCGGACATGTCGTGGGCGTGTCGTGGACATGTCGTGGGCGTGTCGTGGACATGCACATGTCGTGGACATGTCGCGGACGTGTCGCGGACGTGTCGTGGGCGTGTCGTGGGTGTGTCGTGGACCTGGCCGAGGGCATCTCGTCAGAGTGTGTGTGGTCTCCTCGTTGGAGCAACTGTCCCCACACCGAACGTCTCGCGCATGCTCCCACTCCTATCCCTCGTGCTACTGCCCCTCTCCCCTTCTCGCCATTGATACGCGCCTGTCCCGCGTCGATCAGCTCTTCTCCGCCCGCAGGCGCCTCCGCAACGTCCTCCGCCCGCCGCCAGAAGCCTACGTTGTGATGTGAAAACTGCGTTGAGACGACGCCGACGGGAGGGCGTGAAGACGGCAACTTGTGGCAGCGTACTCAGAGCACCGCGTGAGTACGGGTGGGGACGAAAGCAGCGAACACATCCGCATCCAGCGGCATACAGCCGAGTGCGTCTCCTCTCGAGTGCTGGTTGGGATGCATGAACACGTATTCCGCTTCTAGGGCCAGAGTCCGCCACTAACCGACGGCACCGGTGCGGCCGCGGGCGTCGGCGCCGCCACCCGCTCCGCCCGCCTCGGGAGGGGGCCGAGCGATGCCGGGGCCGCGAGGCCGAGGTTGAGGGCGTGGAGCTCGGCGAGCCTAACCAGTTGGGCTCGCACTGGTCGAACTTAATTAAATTCGTCCCCAAAGTCCGAGGGCGAGGGCGTGCACGCTCGGCGCGCCGGGCGAGGGAGGGGGAGAGCGACGCTCCGGAGACCACGACCAGCAGCCGGTCCGTCGCCGCGAGGCTGGCCGACACCCGCTTCAGCAGCGCCGCGTCCGCCGCCGCGTCTGGAAGGAGGAGAAGGACGCCGGCGGCGGCGCCGACGGTGTGGGGCCGCTCGCACTCGCGGCAACCGGAGCCGGTCTTGGCGGCGAGAGACTCGAGTGCGAGAAGGAGCTGCTCAGACGTCGTCTCGGCTGCAGGAGAGAGGACGACGAGCAGGCGCTCAGCGGGCAGCGCCGCGTCCTTGGCCGCCTGGCGCACTGCCGCGCACAGCTCCGCCGGAGGCGTCGCGGGGTCCGGAGTGAGCAGCGCGTACAGCGCTCCGGCATGAAGCCACTCCCGCGCCTTGGCCGCCTCGTCCAGCCGGAAGGGGCCGACCGCGCAGCCCGCGCTGCGCAAGAGCGCGACGCGGGCAGCCGACGGCGGCGAAGCGAGCTCGGCTTCGCTCAGCCAGCAGACGAGGCAGCTGCCGAGGCCGAGGCGGCGGAGCACCTCGTCGTCGCTCTCGCCGGCCGCCTCGCCCTTGATGAGAGGCGAGAGGGACTTCGTGCGGAGGTCAACCACTGGCCAGAGCACCATTCGGCGCGTGGTCCACCTCGCTATCGGCTCGGTGCTCGCGGCAGATCGGCGGGCTGCGGAGGTTTTCTTTTTGAGAGCGCCTTCGTTGAAATAGTACAAACCCAATGGTCCTCTGCGAGCGGCCCGTCGCTGCGGTCGCACACACGCACACGCCACGCCGCACCGCGCGCCCGCCCACCGCCCCGCCCAGGCGGGAAAGAGATGAGGAGACGGGACAGCAAAGGAGGAAGCCCAAACACGTATGGGAGGGTTTTCTTTTTGCAAAGGATGCTAGAATTCGTTGTCCGAGCCTGGCTGTTCTTCACCTTCCTAACTGGAGCACTTGAGCACTGGATAGGGTCGATTCCGCATGGTACGGGACCCCTCGATCGTCTCGCCCTCCCTCACTGGTGTGTTCATTGGGGGGGTCATAACAAACACGGTACAGGATCGAGGTGCACGCTGCTGAAGCAGTGTCGTCCCCTCTCTCCCCAACGGCGATGGCGGTGTGACCGATCGAGCTACAAGAGGAGCTTGTTCAGCAGGATCTGGGATAGTCTGGCGCACTACCTCACTGGGCCTGAGACCGCCGAGACAGCATCCCATCACCCCTCCGGGCTTAGCTAACTAACTAAATAAAGCGCACTGCTTACCATGTGCGCTCGTGGATGGAGTCGCCCCGCTGCAAGGACGACATCATCATTGACGACGACATCGAGTGCATGTACAACGCCACATGCCGCGTGGCGATGTTCAAGGCGCTATTTTGCCTGCCCCCTGCCCGCCCTTACCGATGTCTGCACCTCGGGCTCGGAGCGCTTGCCTCCCGGAGTGCAACTACCCGCCGCCCTCGCCGCCCCCGCCCTCGCCGCCAGAATTCGTGATGGCGTGAGTGGAGTGGGGAAGACAAGCAGGGGAAGTCGGAAGACAATACCCCTAGTTCAAGAAAAAGAATTAAACCACGAAACAGAAAAAGAAAGCACCTCGCTGTCGTATTGCCGCTGTCGTAAACTCGGTGTGGACCCTGTCCTCCTCCCCTACCCCTCATTTGGGTTGGGTCTGTTTTCTTCCTCTCTTTTTTCGTAAACTCGAACGAGAAGCTGAGGCCTGTAATTACCGAACTAAAAAGTAAAACTTCCACTCCGAACGTACTGTATTTCCGTTAGCAAATGACAGCTGGATTCGTTAAACGCATTCGTATTCTGTTGGAGCCACCTACCCACGCTCTTTTACGGATCTTGTTTCTCCTGGCACGGACGCTCGAATGCATCAAAGTCCGACTCTGACAGGTTCAGCCCAAGCAGCCTCGCCTTGTTCATATCTACGTGTGCACGGGCGAGCCCGAGTTGTCGCAGAGCGATGCCAAACTGAAACTCCACCTTTGCGTACTTGGGATCATTCGTCGCGGTCTCGAACACGCGGTCGTACTGAAGATGCAGATGATCCACAAGGGCATCCATGTTCGTCGGATCACCAAAGAAGCAATTGTCGTCTTCTACGCCGCCATCCCAAGCAGTCGAGCGACACGCACTGATTCCTTTCGGCACCCACGCGAGGGCTCCGAGGCATGGCCACAAGGTGTCGACGGGTTCGTGCAAAACTGTCGCGTCAGGGCGAAAGCGCATGGCCAAGGAGTAGCGTCTCCCCGACTCGCGACGCAGCACGGCGGCTCCGCGCATGCCTGCAATGTTGTTGCGAAAGCCGCGCAGCTTCGCCGCCCCCCAGTTATAGCCAGTGAAAGTGAAGGTCCGGTTCTCGTCTTCGGTGTGCACATAGCCACGGAGCATCGACGCGATCGGCTTTGTCTGCGCCACGATGGTCTTAAAGCACGCGAGGCTGCTCTGCATGAGCTCCGGACGCCTCGCCCCCCCCCCGCCCCCCCTGCCCTTCCAGCTTGGTGTATTCGGCGCGATTTCGTCCCATGTGTGCAAGTACAGGTCGCATATCGCAAAGTTCTTGCGGCATGCCCTGAGGTGGGCAACGAGGTGCCGGTATTCGCAGACACCATGTCGCCCCACATGTCCCGAAACCTGCAGCGCGATTGACAGGTTTGACCGTAATTGCGCTGGTCGCTGTGCTTGGGCTGCGATCCTGGCCGTGCTTGGGCGATCCTGGCGATCACAACTGCAGCTGTAAAACGACTGACCAGGAGGGAAGCCGCATCGCACCTTGTGCGTGTCGCCCTCGTTGCAGCGAAACACACCGCGACATTTTGCAGTCCACAGCGCGCCGCTCTCTGCATCACAGCCAAAGCTGATGTTGCGGATGCATCTCGCCCAGGACGACTGCGTGACCAGCGAGGGAACCGTGCACGATCCCATCCTTGTGGCGAGAGTTCTGACCTACAAACGAGCGCGCACAGACCACCCCAACACACACGCGAGATCAGATCAAAAAGAGTAACCTGACGCGCTGCGCCCAATGGCAGAAAGTAGAGGCTCCGCCAGGCGCCTGCGGCGAGTGGCAGGCCGAGATCAGTGACAGGGGTGCTGGTATGGCGCAAGCTGGCGCGTGCTGGCGGGATGCTGGTGTGGCGAGGCGGGCTGGCCATGTGGCGCAGGTGCTGAGCCTGTCGAGGACTGGGGCTCCACTCGAGGTCATGTTCATAGATTCCAAAGCATTGTTAATAGCAAAGGGGGGAAAAGGTACCCTCGACCCTCACGCCTGCAACCCTCGCGCGGCAGCACACCACTGCTCCGCACGAGACACCGTTGCAGGACCAACCCAAAAACGCGACAGCGCACACAAAACAGGGAGGGTGGGTGGGGAAGCAAGACAGGCCGTGTGGGGTGTGGGTGTCACGAGGACAGACGTCCACGAAGACGGTGGACGGACGCAAACTCCTTATCCAATTCACACTCACGGCTGTCCTACTGGTCATATAGAAAGTCGGCCGTCCGCGAGCCCCCAGCTCGCCGACGGCGAGAGAGATGCCACGAGGGGTCGCGGTGGCGTCCATCGCCAGGCTCCCTAGCTCAACCGACGACCCTTCGGGATCGACGGCCGATCGTCATGAGCCTGTCGAGGACTGGGGCTCCACTCGAGGTCATGTTCATAGATTCCAAAGCATTGTTAATAGCAAAGGGGGGAAAAGGTACCCTCGACCCTCACGCCTGCAACCCTCGCGCGGCAGCACACCACTGCTCCGCACGAGACACCGTTGCATGGCAAAATTGCCAGTAGTTCTACGCGCCAGTTCGCACCTGTGTCGAGCCTGTCTGCTGTGATTGATTGATGCTAAAGAAAGAAAGAAAACAGACAACCCAAGGGAGGGATGGGAGGCTGTGAGAGAGAGTTGTGATGTTTAAATTCTTTTTTCTTCGAGCGGCGCGCGCTGAAACCTGCCCGCCGACAGCGCTCCGACAAAGTCAGGTTAGTGATGAAGCAGGCCGAGGAGACAGGGGACAGTGCCAAATTGCGGGCGCGCTTTCAAGAGTTCCGCGAGGAGACGGGGCGGCTGCCCGAGGCGGGTGCTGAGGACACGGGCGGAGCTATCTCATCGGCGGAGGCAGCCGCCGAGATGGCTCGCCGGCGCAGCCGCGTGGACACGGGCCCGGCCTCACCAGACTGGGTCCCGGACAGGATTGTGGACGCGGCAGGGGAGGGCAACGAGGCGGTGGTGCTGGCGTGGATGGACGCCGCCGGCGGGCAGGTCGACGCAACGTTCGATGACGGCGACGTGAGCGGATTCACCCTGCTGATGTACGCTGTCGCCAACGGGCAGGAGAAGCTTGTCGACTTGCTGCTGGGACGCGGCGCCAAGGTCAACCAGCAGGCCAGCAACGGCATGACCGCTCTGATGCACGCCGTCCTGAGCAATCGGCCGCCGATCGTGCGCCGCCTGCTCGGGCTGGGAGCGGACCTGAAGGCGCGCACCGCAAACGGCAAGACCGCGCTGCAGTTTGCCAAGGAGAAGGGCTTCGATGGGTGCGTCGCCGCCTTTCGCCAGCACATCGAGAGGGTGACGTCGAATTTGCGCGAGCGCGGGAGCGGTGGGGTCATCGAGGGTGGCAGCAAGGAGGCGGCCGCCGAGGGGGCAGCCACCGCTAGCGAGGGTGGCAACAGCGGCTTGACATCTGACGCTGAAGACATCGATGTCATCGAAGCACTCGCTACGTCTATGGCTGCTGTCGACGAAGGCCTTTTGGAGGACGACGGCTGCTGGATTCGGCTTTCAGCACCGCAGGACGGGAAGCTGGCGTTGACGAAAGCCAACGCTAAGCCCGACGATGTGTATGTGCCTCTTCCTTGGGCAGCCTTCAAGTCGGGCGACTTGAAGAGGCCCTCTTGGGGCGAGGACCCGCCCGACTTGAAGAAGCATGTGAGCACAGCTGCGTGCTCGTTCATGTTTCGGCTGGACGGCGAGAATGTCAGCGTGGAGGCTCTGGAAGACCCAGGGATGACAATGGAGCAACGCCAGCGGATCGAGACGCTGACTTTCCCCGAAGCCTGCTGCAAAAGCTCCGGAGGCATCGACCATCAGCGGCTCACACCTTTGTCGCTCGAGCTGCTGCGGAAATTGTGGCGTGCGACTGGCACCCGAGGTCCGTCGCACGAAAGTGACGACCGACGCACGCTACTCCTGGCAGAGCGGCTGGCGGAGCGCAAGCGGTTTCGCGACCATTTGACCAAAGCGGAGCGGCGCATGATGCTGCAGTCCATTGAGGCACGGATCGCTTTCGAGCTTGACGGCATCGGGAGCTTCGGCAGCGTCATCTTACAGCCAGAAGAGGCCGATTCCGTGATGGGCGGGCAGGCGCGGATTCATTCCCTTTCAAAGCGTGCCGATCTGAACGGCCAAGTCGGGCGCGTACTTTCCTTCAACGCTAACGGCAAGCGTCGTTTCGGCCTCCGCGTCACGGAGACGAGCGAAGTGCTTTCGATTAAGCCGCTCAACCTCGAGGCGGTCGACGATCCACGATTCGTGAATCATGGGTGGTGTACGAACAGCTCCGCAGAAGTGTGCGATCACCTGCGCACCCAAGTCTTCGCAACGCTTGCAGGCAGCGGTCGGAAGCTTGTTGATTGGACTGCTCTCTCGGAGGACCCCGAAATGGACCATGCCCATCTCTATTACATGGGGATGAACTCCGTTCTCGTTCGTTGCCTGCGGGACACGGTGTACTACATTCAACGGACCGAGCGGAACAACGCCTTCTTCCTCACACATCGTGAACTCATCAATGCATCCTGCAATGGGTATCCCGATTCTGGGGCCGGCGTGGTTCCATGGCTAGCCTTCCAAGTCACGCCTGGTTCGCCGCAGATTTCCGTCCCGCCTGCTGCTGCAGGCAACGCCGGCGAGCTCGCGTTCATCGCGCGCTTCTTCAACATGATCGTGGCCCCCGCAGTGGAGTGCACCATATGTCTGGAGGAGTTCGCCAACAAATACGAGGACCAATTCACCGCTTGCGCAGCGACCGAGTCGGGCGTGCTGCCATGTGCCCACCCGATCTGCACAACGTGCTTGAAAAATGCTTTTTCAAGCAACACGCTTGGCATGACGTGCCCAACATGCAAGCAGCATTTCCCGAATTTCTTTCTACAGCGTGGCAAAAGCGGCCGCATGATGATCGCTGAGAAGGTGGGGCCCCCGGTGTTGTGAATGTGAATCAAGCCGTCTGGCAGTCAGAGATGTCAGTGTGTCTTTCGGTAGCGTGTGTGCCGCGGTACCTTCTCCTGGGAAAGTTATTTAGGAGCACCCCGGTTTCGGACATCGGCGAACGATTGGGACGGTGCCTCCAACTGAGCCAAATGGAGTCCAGCGATGTGGGACCTCAGTCCCAGAAGCTTGGAGCTTCAGGCCGCGACCACGTGGCTAGGTGGACACTAAAGTGCCATTTTGGCGCCAAATCTTGGCGGGAAATGACACGTGGTTTGGCGGGAGTGTGGTGTGGCTGCGCTGCTCGACAGCGCTGCTGTTGAGCGCCAGCTGCTGCTCCCTTCAGCCAGACGGCCGGGCCTGCGCAGCACAACCGCTGGCCTTCCTCCTGCCCCACAGGAGCGCGCCAAGGCGCGCGTCTGGGCAAGCAGTGCGTCTCATCGCGATGCGAGAGTCGACGCTGTGACGCCGCCGCTCGCCGGCTAGAATGACAGTGGCAGCATTCGAGTACGCGTCGAGCTGTGCGTACCAGCACTCGTATGCGAGCTAATTGTGTCCCTGAGCTGCTGTGGGGTGCGTGGGCTCAGCTGCGGAGCACGTACTGGGCGGCGGTAGGGGGGTGCTCCTAAATAACTTTCCCAGGAGAAGGTAGTTCTTTTCGTCGCACGACACTGAAAGGAGGGTTCTCCTCTGTCCTGTTCCGACCTTGATCCGACTGTGATCAGACCGAAGCTGAGTACTGACCTGTTCCGACCGTCATCACTTTGAACATGGTCGGATCAGGGTCGGATCTCAGGGTCGGAACAGGGTGAGCCCCGTTCTTCTTGGCGGTGACGGTCCTATTTCCGGACCTTGATCCTTTCGTGATCAGCCCATGTTCTGACCGTGTTCGGCAGCGTTCGAACACGGTCAGAACAGGGTTGGATCAGGGTCGGAACACATGAGCTACGCCACTCGTACGGCCCTTTTTGCCGACCTTGATCCGTACTGTGTTCGACCGTGATCCGACCGGGTGTTCGGCAGCGGTTCCGAACGCACGGTCGGAACAAGGTATGATCATAACATGATCCGACCGCGTTCGACTACGTGTTCGAGTTCCTACTCCGACCCTGTTCCGACCGCAATCCGACCTGATCCGACCGTGCTCGAACAGCGGTCAGTGGCGGCGGCACCTAGGGAATTTCCAGACCATGTCCGGTGGGGAACTGACATCATGGCCCCGAATGCCGTACTCTCTATTCTTTGCAATAGGTAAGGTGCGGGAGCTCCACAAACCAGGTTTCAATTCATTGTATGAAATGAGTGTATGCGAGCAGAGGCGCGTGTTGCGACGGTGTATCATTCACTTTATGCCACCGCTGCATATCCGGATGTGCAACGGTGGCATAGAGTGAATGATAC
>NW_005198467.1:303356-304658 GCF_000372725.1 Emiliania huxleyi CCMP1516 | reverse complement strand
GAGCGTGCGTGCCTCTGCGTGGGCGGCTGCCTCCCCTCGACCCCCATCGATTTTGGTATATTACGCGAGAGATTCTCCGCGGCAGCCACGCCGGCGCGCTGGCAGGCACTAACGAAGCGACGCACGCTAGTCGGCGGCACACCGCGGGACGCGCGCATGATAAGACGGCGGTGGTGCCTGTGCGTGCGCGTGCCGCACCTTCTGAGTCGTCTGTGCGCGGTGTGCGGGGCGCGGCTCCAGTATTTACGCCATGCACCGCAAAGACCGACACGCGGCGACGCACGCACACCACATCGCCACAGCATTCCGCGGCAGTGCCACAGTGGGCAGCAGCGGAGCGACGCGGCAAAATGGCTCCAGGCCTCGCGTGCCGTGTGCGAATAAGATGATCGACTCAGCGCACATCACTGGGCGCGAGGCGAGGGTGGAGAAAGAGCGGGGTCATTACACGGGCGTCCCCATCGGCACAGCCTGGCCCTGGACCGGCTTGACAATGCCGGTGCTCTCCGCAATGACGTAGTGCGTCTCCGCGGCCGGGTAGTCGCCGGGGGGCGTGAGCCCGTCTATCCTCGCACCCACGGAGTTGTAGCGGAGCGGCTGCTTCCGGAAGCAGCAGCAGCAGCAGCAGCAGCAGCTCAGCAGGAACAGGACGAGCAGAGCCACCAGCAAGGGCGGCATGTAGTGGAGATTGGGGCCGTGCGTGTACAGCTCGCGCGAGCGGAAAGCCTTCGCGAAAGGAAAAAGAATTATGCGTAGAAACCCGGCGGTATTCTTCTTTACCTCACTCCTGGAATCCTATCACGCGTTCCGAGAGCGGGGGCATCTGTGGGTAAATGTTGCACTTACTGACCGCGGCCTCTTCGGCCTGGCTTCGGCCCGCCCTAGCCTCGGCCCGATGCGAGGGAGCGCTGTCGACGCACTGTCCACGGGCGGCACGCATGTCGTTGGCTAACGGTTCTCCCTCCACCGACCCGAGCCTCGTGGCCCGAGCTGAGGCAGCAGCGGCAGCACAGATGGAGGCGGCTAGAGCTGCAGCTACCGACAGGCTGGTGTCTCTCAAACGCGAGGGTGCAGCCGCAAAGGCTGTCCGCGAGGAGGGGCGGGCGTTTCTCGCGGAGGCTCGGGCGGAGGTTGGAGTGATGGCTGAGGTGGAGGCTGAGGCGGCGGCGGCGGCGGCGGCAGAGGCAAAGCAGGTGGCAGCGGCGCCGCTCTCCTGGGCGGAGGAGCCCGACGTCCCAGGATCAGACAGTGCCGGCGTTTCCGCTCTCTATATATATCATACGGCTTTTGCGGCGTTTGGCC
>NW_005198467.1:283909-303256 GCF_000372725.1 Emiliania huxleyi CCMP1516 | reverse complement strand
GAGTTTTTGTAAAATTCTCTTTTCGGTGGTGGGGATGTCGGGGTGGGGAGTGGGTCTGGGTGGGCGCCGGAGTGGGAGTAGTGTGACTGCTCCTGTGGTGCGGGCGACGGCTTCTGAGGAAGCCGTCGCCCGCGCCTCGCCTATCGCGCGAATCGTGTCGTGCGACCGCCTTTTGTTGTAAACTAAGGTAGGTAGGTAGAAAGGTGAAGAAAACAACAGCCAGGCTCGGACTGGACACCAACGCGATTTTCTTGTAAACTAAAAGGAGGAACCCCTGATCCCCTGTAAAATTCTGTTGAGGGCCCTCGTACGCAGTGTGGACGCGCGCCGCCCAGCGGCGAGCGAGCGTGCTCGGAGTTGGGTCGGCGCGCGCGCGGGCGGACGGCGCCTGTAAACAGACAGCCTGCCCGCCCACCCACTCGTTCAAAATGTCAAAATCCGTTCACACACACACACTCTTAGTGGCAACTCCGTGCACTGACGGTCGGCCGCCAGAAAACACGCCTCCGTGGCTCGGGTTACACCAATTCTCGCTACCCAACGCGGCCAAAGGATATCCACCTCGAGAACCTCGAGAACACACTGTATCAGCAAATTCTCTATTTTGCTTGCTCGGCACTGCCTCCCAGCAGCGCCCAGCCTGCCCCACGCTACCTCCCGCGGGGTGCGCCGAATGGTTTTCTCTCCGGAGCACGAGAGCTGGCGGCGACACCCGTGCGCGCGCTCCCCGCCATCGCCTCACGCCGACGACGCCTCCCGCCGCTGCTGTGAGTCGAGCCGCGCCCCGCCGCAGGTACTTTTCGCGCCCGTTTGCGCACTTCCTGCCGCCCTTTCGCAACGCAGTCGTCATCTTCAGCGCGTACCTGATCTTTGACACCTTGTACTCGTCCCGCTACCCCAAGACGGTCCCCGCCAAATCCATCGACGTCGAGTTCCCGAAGAGCGGCGGCGCCTTCAACAAGACGGAGTGAGGTGGGGTGAGCGGGTTGCAGTCGGCGCCACCTGGCGCGAGGGAACCACGCGCGCGGGGAGCACTCCCGCGCGAGGTGACGAGCCGCGGGTCGAGCGTGCGTGCCTCTGCGTGGGCGGCTGCCTCCCCTCGACCCCCATCGATTTTGGTATATTACGCGAGAGATTCTCCGCGGCAGCCACGCCGGCGCGCTGGCAGGCACTAACGAAGCGACGCACGCTAGTCGGCGGCACACCGCGGGACGCGCGCATGATAAGACGGCGGTGGTGCCTGTGCGTGCGCGTGCCGCACCTTCTGAGTCGTCTGTGCGCGGTGTGCGGGGCGCGGCTCCAGTATTTACGCCATGCACCGCAAAGACCGACACGCGGCGACGCACGCACACCACATCGCCACAGCATTCCGCGGCAGTGCCACAGTGGGCAGCAGCGGAGCGACGCGGCAAAATGGCTCCAGGCCTCGCGTGCCGTGTGCGAATAAGATGATCGACTCAGCGCACATCACTGGGCGCGAGGCGAGGGTGGAGAAAGAGCGGGGTCATTACACGGGCGTCCCCATCGGCACAGCCTGGCCCTGGACCGGCTTGACAATGCCGGTGCTCTCCGCAATGACGTAGTGCGTCTCCGCGGCCGGGTAGTCGCCGGGGGGCGTGAGCCCGTCTATCCTCGCACCCACGGAGTTGTAGCGGAGCGGCTGCTTCCGGAAGCAGCAGCAGCAGCAGCAGCAGCAGCTCAGCAGGAACAGGACGAGCAGAGCCACCAGCAAGGGCGGCATGTAGTGGAGATTGGGGCCGTGCGTGTACAGCTCGCGCGAGCGGAAAGCCTTCGCGAAAGGAAAAAGAATTATGCGTAGAAACCCGGCGGTATTCTTCTTTACCTCACTCCTGGAATCCTATCACGCGTTCCGAGAGCGGGGGCATCTGTGGGTAAATGTTGCACTTACTGACCGCGGCCTCTTCGGCCTGGCTTCGGCCCGCCCTAGCCTCGGCCCGATGCGAGGGAGCGCTGTCGACGCACTGTCCACGGGCGGCACGCATGTCGTTGGCTAACGGTTCTCCCTCCACCGACCCGAGCCTCGTGGCCCGAGCTGAGGCAGCAGCGGCAGCACAGATGGAGGCGGCTAGAGCTGCAGCTACCGACAGGCTGGTGTCTCTCAAACGCGAGGGTGCAGCCGCAAAGGCTGTCCGCGAGGAGGGGCGGGCGTTTCTCGCGGAGGCTCGGGCGGAGGTTGGAGTGATGGCTGAGGTGGAGGCTGAGGCGGCGGCGGCGGCGGCGGCAGAGGCAGAGGAGGTGGCGGCGGCGGCGGAGGCGGCGGCGGCGGCGGCGGAGGTGGAGGAGGTGGTGGTTGCGGCGGAGGCGGAGGCGGAGACGGAGGCGGAGGCGGAGGCGGCGGCGGCGGTGGCGGAGGAGGAGGCGGAGGAGGTGGTGGTGGCGGCGGCGGCGGAGGCGGAGGCGGAGGCGGCGGCCGCGGCGGCGGCGGCGGCGGCGGCGGCGGCGGCGGCGGAGAAGGAGGAGGTGGTGGTTGCGGCGGAGACGGAGGCGGAGACGGAGGCGGAGGCGGAGGCGGCGGCGGCGGCGGCAGAGGAGGAGGCGGAGGAGGTGGTGGTGGTGGCGGCGGCGGAGGCGGAGGCGGCGGAGGAGGAGGCGGCGGACGCGGAGGAGGCTCGGGAGAAGGCGGCGGCGGCGGCTAGGGCGGCGGCGGCAGTGGCGGCGGCGGAGAAGGCGGTGGAGAATGCCTTGGTCGCGCAAGCGGTGGCGGCGGCGATGGTGGCGGAGGAGGGGCTTCAGCCTGAGGAGCCGCCTCAGGGCGCCGCCGCCTCTTTGACCGCCGCCTCGGTCGTAGCGCCCGCCGCACAGTCCCCCCTCGCGCCCCTCCTGCGAGAACAGCTCGCGCAGGCTCGCCCCGCTCCCCTGCGGAACCCCGATGGCCGAAGCGGCTCCTCCTCCCCACACGCCGGAGATCGCCCCCGCGCCAGCAGGCTGGGCTGCTAGACCCCTCTACCCTCTCCGACGCCGAGCGCCAGGAGGTCCTCGCCGCAGCGGCAGCCGGCACCCTGCTGCTGCTGCTGCTGCCAGTCTTTGATGCCGGCCTGGCGGGTGCCTGGGGCGCGGGCCCGCCGTCTGCCGCGTGGGGGTTGGGGCCGCTCAGGGGCTGCGCACGCCGCATAGGTGACCTCTCGCTCTCGGCGCTCTTCGGGGGCGGCGCCGCCTCCGTGGCCGCATTGCGCGAGGGGCCGGCCGGGCAGCGCTTGCGCGACGCTGCTCGCGGTGCACACCACATCTGCTGTTCGAGTAGGAGTGCTGGGGTGCTCGTCTCGCAGTTGGCGGCTCAGTTGCTCTCTCCGCCTCCGTTGCAGGCGCCGTCGACAAGGCGGTCGAGGTGGAGAAGCAGTATGAGCTCGGGAGCCAGGCGACGGCGAAGTACAAGGAGTGGGTTGCAAAGGCGACCAAGGCCGTGGGTGAGCTGGTTCGGTGAGGTGTTCGTCGGAACCAACGCCGGCTCCTTGAATCTCACTCTCATCTCCCCCGTCGACCCTCGTCCCCGAGGCACCTGATAGATACGCTGTCGCAGGAGCCTCTCGTCGGTGCCCGCTCACGTGCCGGCACCACGCCAGAGGTACCTTCTCGCATGACGCCCCGAGCCCAATAGGAGGGCCAACTCTATCGGTGGCACCCCCTTTCATGTTAGCACTTTGTGGGGGAGTATTGGGCTCGGTTGGGCGCGTGTCGTGGATGTGTCCCACGACCCTTTTTTTTGGGCGTCTTTAAAATCCGTGTGTGAAGCTCACTGTGTGGTGGAGAGGAACACATCGAGTGGAAGGAGGAAGCTCTTCGCTGGGTGGAAGGAGGCCCGGCCAGCCTTGAGGGAGTCGCGGAGGAGGAGGGATAACGCAGAAAAGCCGAAGCCCAAGGTCCGCGCTCCACAAACCCCCGAAACCCAAGGTTCGCTCCGCTCCGCGCTCTGCTGCGCCACTCACGGGGGTTAAATTTATTTGCGCCTGACGTCCGACGGCGCACTACTTGACGTCGGCCAATCTACTGAAGGCGCGCATCTTCCTCGCGCTGTTGCACATGACGAGCACTGAGTGACAGATAGACGCAGGTTGTGACGCGCTGTTTACGGTGTCCAGTATACATGGTTAAAGCGTCCATGCCATCCACTTTTACACACTTAAACCGACCAACCCCCCCAAAAGCCGTATGATATATAGAGAGAGCGGAAACGCCGCCCCTGTCTGATGCCGGGACGACGAGCTGCTACACCCAGGAGAGCCGCCCTGCTCCTCCCTGGTTCTGCGGTCACACCACACACGCGCGCAAAAGTCGGGTGTCACTACTCAACTAGGCTTTAGCACGATAGCTCCTCTAAGCAACAATGGTCAAAACAATGGACATTGAATTCACAAAAACACACACCTGCCGAGGGCCCTCCACCTCCAGCCTCCCCAGCGCAGGAAACAAACGCAGCGAAATCAATCACTAGACAGTGGACATGCGAGAAACAGCTTCTTGATGGCATTAGACAGACAGAGAGCAAGAGTGAACCACGGTAGAACTACCGCCGTCCAGAGCGGTGCCCGGCTAGAAGTTGGCGCGCTTGAGGATGATGTCAATGGCTTCCAAGGCGTTTGGCGTCTTCAATGCGTTGGCGACGTGTGTTGCATCGCAAGGGTAGTCTGGGGTGCAGTCGAACCAGATGGAGCCCGCGGCATTTTTGCACTGCTTCAGAATCTTGACCGGGTCGACACTCTCTTCCGGGATGCCAGCTCCTGCAGCCACTATGGTCTGGATGACGTCAGTGCATGGATTAATGTGACGCATGTTGCAATTCGAGTAAGCGTCGCCGACCGAGCGAAGGTTGGTCCAGCCCACGCCGACCGAGCGAAGGTTGGTCCAGCCCATGCTTGCCATGCTCCGGAACTTCTTCTCGCAGGTCTCATTGTCGACTGCGTAAAGGAGGCTCTTGACATCCTTGAAGGCGCTGATGAAGCCCTGCTGCGAGAAGATCTGGTCGCAATCCTCATCGGTAGCGTACTCCGTGTCAAGGGCGACCGCATTGGTCATCTTGATCTTTGCCGACCAGTCGGATCGGGCGTTCCAGTACGGGGCGTTCCAATCCTTAACTGAATTTGACACTGCGAGCACGACGACGGCCCAGCATGCTGGAGCGCCGTGATGTCCGACGTGGAAACCCCGATGTCAACAATCACGCCCTTGAGGCCCGTAGCCTTGATGGCAGCCCACGTCGCCTGGAGGTCATTCGGTTTCCCGCCCAGCCAGACGAGGCCAGAAGGAAGAAGGGAGTCCGAAGGGCTTGGCGGCGTTGGCGTGGCCGTGGCAGTAGCCGTTGTCCTGGCAGTACGTGCCCGAGCACTCGTCAGCGACTGGTGCGGCGAAGGCGAGGACAGCAAAAGATCCGGCGAGAACGAGCTTGGCGAGCATCATGGTTTCTGCGCCAAAGCGCAGTCGTGAGCTTGTTGGTGAATCACAGAAGTTATTAGTGCGAGCAAGGATGCAAATCCCTGGTGTGGCCGGTTTTTTTCATCAGATTGACGTGCTATCTGGGGCGATCCAGATCCATCCAGCTATCTCGTTCTATCTCGTGCGATCTCGCGGCGATCTCGCATACGACGCATCTCGCATAAGACTATTCCGCCGTATATCATGCACTCTCTTCAACCGCGGCCCGAGACAATCCCGTCGCAATCACTGTACTCCGAGTAGTCTTTGTATCGCGTTCAGACGCGTTCCACTTTAGCCGATCAACCGGCGCGCGCTCCTCGGCGCGGACGACTCGGACGGAGGCGCCCCCCGCCGCACGCAGGGGGGGGGGGGGGGGAGGGGGGCTATCTGGCGCTATCTGGGTTCTGGCGCTATCTGGCTATCTCATTCTATCTCATTCTATCTCGTTCTATTTCGTGTCGATCTGACAAAGAAACCGGCCAGACTAGGGCTATGCACGGCAAGGCTGGGTGAGCGGCTTGGTGACCGAGGTGCATCAAGACGAGCTACTCGAGCTAAAGATCCACATACTCGATCGAGTACACGTCACGGAACGGAAGGAGGGTTTGCGCACGTCGCGGTCGCAGCGTGTCTCACGAGTCACACGCTACACGTGCGGTGGGAGGGGGACCCAGTGTGGTCCAGAGTCCGCCGCGCGGTGCGTGCTGCGCGATAGGTCGTCGACGGTGAAGTCGACTCTCGCGCCAAGCACTCCGACTCTCGGGCCCCCCACTCCAACTCCGCTTCCAGCCGGTCGACGAGATCTCCAAAGTGCTGTCGCGGGAAGATGAGCCCGCGGCGCTCTGCAATCAGCTCGATGAGCTGCGGGCCGGCGAGCGGCGGCGAGGCCTGCTGCGGTACGTGCTGCGGCCCCTTTCCGCGCGAGAGGTGTCTGCCCGCGGCGACGCTCGGGTCGAGCGCGGCGATGACGGCGAGGCCATACAGGCCGAGCACGACGTCGACGAGGAGGGCCTTGTCCGCCTCGTGCGTAAAGTGGCCGTTGAACACGTTGACCGACTCCTCGATCCACCGCCGGCGGGACGAGAGCTGGGAGAGGGAGGAGTCAAAGACGTACATCTGCGCCGACCCGTTGATGGCCATGAACGCCCACTGCTCGAGTCGGCACCACCCGCGCTGCAAGTACGTGTCCGCGTCGACCTTGCAGGGCGGGCGCGAGTCCTGGTGGAGCGCCTCGGGAGCGCAGGCGAGGAAGTAGTGCGAGCAGGCGGCGTAGAGGGCGATCGAGCCGATCGCGAGCCGCTTGGTCGTCGTGTTCTCCTGTGGTACTGCGGCGGGGCGGCGAGGGCGAGAGGCGGAGGGTGAGGGCGGTGAAGGCGGGGCGGAGGGGCGGCGAGGGCGGGGCGGAGGGCGGTGTGGCGGGGGGGGGGGGGGGGGGAGGGGGGCGGTAGCACACTCGAGTGGTAGTCGAGCCAGATATGGAGCGACTCGGGGTCGAGGCCTTGCCTCGCGCAAAGCGCCTCGGCCGCCTCGAGGATGGCTGGGTAGTGCTGCGCCTTGGGGTCCGGGTGGTGGCGAGAGAGCCACTGGTGCGAGACAAACATGACGGGGAGGCCGGCTGCGAAAGCCACCGCCGACTCGACGGTGTCGCAGAAGCGGAGGGCACCAGCGTCGCGCGCCTTCGTCATGCACACGCCAGCATCAGGGTGGGAATGCGGTTTCGTGCGCGCATTCAAGCATCGTGTGATACAAATACAGCCGAATGCAGCCGAATACGGCCGAATGCAGCGGAGTGTGCGCCCTCTCGAGCGCTGGTTGGGAGACAAGAAGACGTGTTCCGCTTCTAGGACCGCGCGCCTCCTCGTACGAGACAAGGCGGCCCTGCTCGCGTAGCTTCGAGAGCGGCATCACCGCGAGCGGAAACTCGAGCGTCGTGACGCCCGTCACCGCCTGGCGGATGCGTCTGTCCTTCTCGGCGCTCTCTCGCTCAACCTAAGGTAAGGCAAGGCCAGGTCAACTTCTCCGCACACACGAGGTGGTGGGGCAAGGGCCAAGCAGTCCCTCGCGGCCCCACGTCTAGAAGACAGGAGCCCCGGCATCAAAGTGCAAGGCCCGGTGCGCGTGGGTGAGCGGTGTGTGTGTGTGTGTGTGCGTGTGTGTGTGTGTGTGTGTGTGTGTGTGTGTGTGTGTGTGTGTGTGTGAGTGTGTGTGTGTGTGTGTGTGAGTGTGTGTGTGAGTGTGTGTGTGAGTGTGTGCGTGAGTGTGTGTGTGTGTGTGTGTGAGTGTGTGAGTGTGTGCGTGTGTGTGTGTGTGTGTGTGTGTGTGTGTGTGTGTGTGTGTGTGTGTGTGTGTGAGTGAGTGAGTGAGGGGGGGGGGTCGCGCTCGACCTCCGCGAGGCGCAGCAACCGACGGAGATACACGCACCGCACGAAGGTCAGCAGGACGACAATGACACCGAGGGCGCAGACACTCGTGCCCGCGATCGCTGGCCACTGCTGCGGCACGCACCTGGGGAGATGTGTCAGGAGATGTGGGGAGATATATCAGGAGATATGGGGAGATGTATCAGGAGATATGGGGAGATATGGGGAGATGTGGCCACTGCTGCGGCACGCACCTCCCGTTGCCCGCGCTCGGCTTGTGGTACGCGAAACGGCAAGGCTGGCACTCGGCAGCCGGCAAGCGCCTGTCATGGGTAGGCGGGCCATCCTAGATAACTCGATCACTGTTGACTTTGTGAGGGCGGCCGGCACGGCCGCACCACCCCTCTCACTGTACAAGGTGCGAGAGTGAGAGCGCCACGCAGAGAGGGTATCTCCGGACCTCACATAAGGCCTCCTCGAGCTGGCTAGAGGAGGTCGGTGGGAGGGAGAGGTGGAGAAAGAGGGACTTGGAGGTGTCCGTGTGTGTTTGCTTGCACGCGCCTCAGCGCTTCAAAGTCGACCTCGAAGCCGGACGCATCGTCCGCCCGGAAGGTCGGCTCGAGGTGCGCGCCGCAGCCGCACCCGCGACTTGGCAGCGGCACGAGCGGCGCCGGACACCGCGCGATGATCGTGCGCGTGTCGACGAGCGCGCCGTCGAGAAGCAGCAGGAGCGCGTGCGCGCCGACGAGCGGCGCGAGCACGGTTGCCTTGTACCGGCCGTCCGAGGCATAGACGACCGCCATGTCGTCGTGTGCACCGGAGGCGCTGTCGCGGACGAGGACGGTGAACGCCTGTGTTGCGTGTCCGACGGTCACTGTGCTATCGTGCGGCTTCGGGCCCGGGGCTGTGCTTTTGTGTGAACGCCTGCGGCCCAGCCTGCGCCACGAGCCCTCCGTGCCGGAGCTCGTTCGCCACGCGCAGCCCCTCCGAGGGAATCATGTGCGAGACTCGCATGCCCTCTGAGTCACACGCTGTGAAGAAGACATCATGCTCCGCGCCCACGGCGAGCTCGATTGGCGGCGGCGGCGACGTTGGCCGCACGCAGTCATAGATGCTGTCGGTCCTTCTCCTCGCCTCGCCCCACATCGAGTGCTGGACAGTGGTGGCGGGCGCGACGATGAGAAGAATGGGCACCGCGATAGTGGTCATCCCGACGGCATCAGACACAAGTGTCACGTTGACGGCGGCGGCATACGGCTCGGTTCGCTCGGCGACGCCCATCGACGAGGTGCCGACGGTGAAGAGAGGGCCCTCGTCGACGCCCATAGGCACCACGCCCGAGGTGGGAAAGACGGAGATCCACGCCGGTACAGAAGCCTCGTCAACCTCCCAGCGGGTTGGCTTTGAAGAGGATCCTTCGAAGTCGAGCAAGAGCGTGGAGCTATCGAGCGTAGAGTTGCCCTTTGTGTGCGTGAGAACCACGCCAGGTACGGCTGTGTGAGCAGCACCCGGCCGTCCCTGCGGCACGACCCGCTGGAACTCGCCGGGGAGCCCCTCAAATGGAATTGGAGGAGCGGCCTGGCTGCTTACTGTGGCCAGGGACGATAGCGCCAGCAGCATCGCTGTGGCCGGGGACGATAGCCGGAGAGATTCTGGCAAGGGCGAGGCGAGCCAAGCACAGCAAGGACACCTCGAAATGGTGGAAGTTTTGAAGAATTTGATGGTTATCGGTGTTCTCGAGGTTCGTTATACCAAAAAGAGGGCTCGAGGTTCTCGAGGTGGATATCCTTTGGCCCTATCGGTGTGTATGAGTGTGTGTCTTGTCTTGTGGTTCTGTGTGTCGCTCCTGTGTGACCGTCATCGCCCGTTCTGCGTCCACCCATACCGCGTTGGTGTCCCATCGCGCCGATCACATCAGCGGACCGACGGTGCGTCTGGACGCGCACTTTGCACTCCGGGTCCCAGACAGAGGCATCTCTCAAAGTGTCGCCGCATGGCCTCATCGGCCAGTCGTTCACGGGGCACGATCTACTGTGTGGGTCTAGGATGGCCTCCGCAGTCTATAGGGAGGAGGCGTCACGCGTCAGCACTCGCACCTGACTTGCACACGCTGCACTCCTCCCGCCGCTGCCGCCACCGCGAGCGGGGGCGCCGCGAGCGAGCGTGGAGAGAGGGCGACCGAGAACAGGGCTTGCATCAATGTGCAAAACGCGATTACATGCTCTCACTATTGCGGTTCCGCCTCCCACACCTCGACCATCTTGGGCAGCAGCTGGTTCGACAGGTCCTCTCCGTGGCCTAGGAAGCCGCTTTCACCCTGGCCCCAAGCAAAGACCGCGCCGTCGGCGGTGATGGCGAAGCTGTGGCCGGCTCCAGCCGACAGAGCGACGACGCGCCGCCCAGCAAAGGCCTCGACTTTCTTGGGCAGCAGCTGGTTCTGCAGGTCGCCGTGGCCCAGCTTGCCACCGGCTCCACCGCCCCAGCTCCAGACAGCGCCGTCGGCTGTGAGGGCGAGAGTGTGTGCTCCCGCCGACACGGCGACGACGCGCTGGCCAATAAAGGCCTCGATCTTCTTCGGCAGCAGCTGGCTTTGCTCGTCGCCGTGGCCCAACCGGCCAAAGCCTCCATAGCCCCAGCTCCAGACGGCGCCGTCGGCGGTGATGGCGAGGCTCTGGCTATCTCCCGCCGAAACAGCGAGGACACGCTGGCCAGCCAAGGCCTCGACCTTCTTGGGCAGCAGCTGGCTCTGCAGCTCGCCGTGGCCCAGTTGGCCTTGGTATCCCCAGCCCCAGCTCCAGACGGCGCCGTCGGCGGTGAGAGCGAGGCTGTGCACGCCTCCCGCCGACACAGCGACGACGCGCTGGCCAGCCAAGCCCTCGACCTTCTTCGGCAGCAGCTGGGTCTGCTCGTCACCGTGGCCCAACATGCCGAACATTCCCCAGCCCCAACTCCAAACGGCGTTGTCGGCGGTGATGGCGAAGCTATGGCCCTGGCCACCCAACACAGCGACGACACGCTGCCCAGCAAAGGCCTCGACCTTCTTGGGCAGCAGCTGGTCCTGCGTGTCGCCGTGGCCCAAGCGGCCAGAGCTTCCACCGCCCCAGCTCCAGACACCACCGTCGGCGGCGAGGGCGACGCTGTGCGCGGCTCCTGCCGCCACACTCACGGCGCGCTCACCACCCAGTGGGGAAGGGAGGCGGGTCGGCGTGTTGAGCCGCGTCACGCCCTCGCCGTGCCCGAGCAGTCCTGGGGCTGCAATGTAGGCCGGCGCGGAGCCGCACGACGAGAGCCGCCCCTCGCCGTCGATGAAGAGGCTGTGAGAGTGGCCTGCCGCCGCCCTCGCCGGCGGGTTGGACTCGCGCAGCAGCGCAGAATGGCACAGCCACCGCACGGCGCAGCTCTCGCCCTCTGGCTGCGCCGGCAGCTCGAAGCCGCGCTCTTGCGCCCACAAGCGGATGCCCTCCTTCGCCAGCGAGGCGTGGAAGAGCAGCGAGACGGCCGCGACGCGAGCGATGTCGGCGGGGTCGCAGTGAGAGAGGGCGCGCACGAGGAGCTCCGTGGGGAGGTCGAGGAGGCGGGCGGGCGGCGGCGTGCTTGGCGAGGGAGCGGCGGCGGTGGCGGCGGAGGCGAGGCGGCGCGAGCGGCGTCGCGGGGCAGACATCGCGAGAAAAAGAATCTTAGAACAAAAGAGAAAAAGAATTTCCCCGCCCGCTTGCACAACACTGGAGAAAAAGAAAGTCCTCCGATCCCTCCCTTGGGTTGTCTGTTTTTTCTTTCTTTCTCTGGAGAAAAAGAATTAAATCAATGTGCGCAAGCACCCGAAGGGGACCCCAGCGCCAACATCTGTGGAAGTACAAGTGTTCGAAGAGAGAGTGGACCTGAGCAACGATATGACCTGGCGGCAAATGATCGGAGTGGGCGTCAGAAGAGTCGTCCTTGCGCGAGGAGAGCTCGATAAACTCGAGGGGCCAAAATGTGCCGGCGCGAGGAGGGCAGAGCTGCGACGAAAGGCGAGAGAAGAAGCGAGAGCAAGGGAGCGGCAGGCGGCGGCGCCGTCGCAGAACGAGGCAGAGGAGAGCGACGCGACAGAGGAAGAAGCGACAAGGGAGAGCACGACGAGAAGGGGGCGACCGCGAGTTGGCACGAAGGTTGCAGCGAGAACGCCCAAGGGTGGGCGACGGCTAGCGCATCTCACACCCCTCTCCTTAAAATCCCTGTGTGGTGGCGCTGGCGGCGTGCCGTCCTCTCATCCCTCCCTTGGGTTGTGCGTTTTCTTTCTTTTTTAAAATTTTCTTTCCGGCCGGAAATGGGAAATTCTTTTGTGCGACGAATTGGTGAACCCCCTTAACATGGGCAAGCGGAGGCAATCCCAAAGTAGTCCGCTAAGTCACAACGCCCGGATGGCATTGGCTGCCGTGTCCTCTGACTGAGGCTTTACTGCGCATATCTCGACGCCGATCGTACCGACGTGACCACCGCCGTTCCCGCTCAATGGCGTGGAGGACCTCCGTCGCCAGACCACGAGGCCCAAGACCGCGAGAGCCACCGCGGCCCCGACGAGACCCGCAATGAGAGGCACTGGGGCGCCCTCGCCGCCGCGCGGTGGCGACATCGGCAACGGCAGGCCCGGTGGCGACGGCGGGCTCGGCGGCGCCGGTAGCAGCGACGGTGACGCGGGCGACGGCGGGCTCGGCGCCGGGGCTGGCAGCGACGGCGACGGCGACAGCGGCGGTAACAGCGACGGTGACGCGGGCGACGGCGGGCTCGGCGCCGGGGCTGGCAGCGACGGCGACGGCGACAGCGGCGGTAACAGCGACGGTGACGCGGGCGACGGCGGGCTCGGCGCCGGGGCTGGCAGCGACGGCGACGGCGACGGCGACGGCGATGAAGGCACGGGCCATAGGGGCGACGGGCTATTTGGCAGGGGCAGGTTGAACTGCTGGACGAAATCCCATGCAAGCTGGGTTGTATTGACGTGGGGTGGGAATGAGGCAAAGCAATAGTGGCCGGCCCGAGCCGTCTGCGCACCCCGTGTGCAAGTGGATGCTGTAGCTGCCATACGAGATGATGGTGGGCGAGGCTGTGGGGCAACCGTTGAGCTGGCGCCACCAACCAAGGTTGCGCAGCGCTCCTGGCCAATACGGGATGCGGAGGACGGTGGCATAGTCGTAGGAGACTACGCTGTCCTGCTGCCCTTGGATCTCCATCACTGGAACCGGCTTGTAGCCTGACGGCGTTGTGATGGACTCGACCGCCGGAGACGAGGGAGGCACCATCAGCATGCCGGCGTGGCACCCAACGGCCGCCACAAGGTCCGACGCTTCGAGCGCCATCCGCTGCGCCATCATGCATCCGGTCGAATGGCCGGCAAAGTAGACACGCGTCGGGTCGACGCCGGGTTCAGCAGCGAGGACGTCTGCAGCGACCATACGAAGAAAGGAGACGTCGTCGACATTGAGCTTTGCCGCTCGCGCTTGGCCGCAGCAGCGACCAGCGTTCCAGCTCTTCTCTACTCCCTGCGGAGTCACGAGGATGAAGTTGTTCTGCTCGGCCACGAGTGTCCACCCGCTATAGCTGTACAGGTCGCTGGCGCATGCGCCCAGGCCGTGCAGCTCAACGACGAGCGGATAATTGGAGGCGGTCGCAATGCCCAATGGCTTGTACTTGACGTAGGAGCGACCCCGACCGTCTGGTGTGGTAAAATTGTGCTGCGTGGTCGCCTCGATGTTGCCGCAGGTCTGTGCTGTTGCGCGTGCGAGGAGCGCGATGAGGACTACGAGCGGCGAGAGGCTGCGCATGGGTCGAAGGTGGAGCTGGCGCAGGTACGATCGCCCACTGCTCTGGACCCACGGCGGACGCACGGCGGCGTCGTCCGGCAGTGAGAGGCCGGTCCGGACAACTGAAGGCGAGCTGCTTTTCACCAAAAACGGCGGGCCGACATATTTTTCTCTTTTTATCAGGCTGGCTCGCTAGTCGCTCGCCGGGCCCGCGCAGCACGCGCGGGCCTTTTGCGTTGTGGTTGATAAGGTGGCAGTTGCTTCTTTTCTTTATAGGCTGTCCTCCTTTTAAATTTTGACCCCCCGCTAAACGCGCGAGGCGGTGGCGGCGGTGGTGCGGGGGATTGACAGGGGAGGCGGCGGGATTGACAGCGGACAGAGCGTGTTGAGGTCCAAAATTCATTGTAGCTCGATCGGTCACACCGCCACCACAGCCGAGACGTCTCGACGACATTTTTCTTGTGAGAATAATAAACAAATCGGACACCTCCACTATAGGAGATGAGGAGATGTTGCGGAGAGCGGAGTCAGATGAGCAGGAGGGATGTACGACAAGTCGAAGAGATTAGGAGCAGCAGAGACCCGAGGGACCATGTGGAAAGTCATGTGGAAGACGGCTAGTGCTAGTCCCCCATCGGGAGGACGACCCCGGCTAGTCGCCGACCACACCCACAAAGAACCCTGCACAAAGATCGCACGGGCGGAAACCTGTTCCTTTTTTTACCCATCTCACAGTAGAGGTGTCCGTTTTTATTTACTAGGAGATGGCTAAAAAGGATCAGGTCCCCGCCCCCGTGCGATCTTTGTGCAGGATTCTTTTTGAGCGTGCTCGACGCGTGGCACGCATTATCGTCATATCCTCACATGAGTAGAGCTCTACAGGCAGAAGTGAGTGTTCACATTCATGGATACCAGACGTCATGACCACTCATACTCATCAATACAAAGCTGCCCAAGGATGAGTTACTCATTGTAATCATTACATTGCCCGCCCCGACGCACATTGCGCTGCAACGCGCGTGAGGGCACGCGGAACGAGTGCCTGCTTCTTGTTTTTGGGGGGGGGGGGGGGTCGAATGCCCCGCAATCAAGGGCGCCGTCGGGATCCGAGATTCGATCCCACGACCGATCGGTTGCTGCGCCGTTGGGTGGGGTACGACCTCTCGCTCACAACGAACGCGAAATGCCCACGGTTCCCTGGGGTCGCCTCATGAATAAACGAGTATAAGGAGCGGTGAAACTGCATAAATACAGGCGCGAGCTCCAAGTGCTCCGGCCCGGAGACCCCACAGACAGACACACACACACACACCCAAAGACGTCCTGTGAAGGCCGCCGAGAACGGCCGGGCGGGGACGTGCGATTGGTGGCTGAATGACGGCGGGAAGATCGACGTTCTCGACACTCTCACTATCGCAGAGAATTTTGTGACTTCAGCTGGTTTCTCCTCCACAGATGAGGCGTCGACCGGCGCGATAAGCTCCGGCTGCGGCGCCTCCGCCTCCTTGCCGTCGTAGCGCGAAAACGTGAAGGCGGTGGAGTAGGGCCCAGCCAACTCGTAGTTGTGAACGCTGCCCTCGATGGCCCCTTCCGCTTGCGCCGAGGTCTTGAACGAACCGGCGACGGGGTAGAGATCCCTCTTGCCGTGGCGCGGCGCCGCCGACGAGAAGGACTGGCCGACGAGACCGTGGGGCAGGGAGCGGGCGGCAGCGTCACCCCGTGCGCTCACGCTGACGTCGATCCGATGCTTCGGACCGGAGACCCGCCCGTATACGAAATTGCCGTGCACGTTCACTGTCCAGTTGCGAAGGGTGAAGATGGCGGACGAGATGCCCATCCTCATCTCGAGCTCGAAGCAGCCCTGGTACCCGTTCTTGCCAAACTTGAAGCTTCGGCCTGCGCATTTGCCTCGGACAACCTCCCAGCCCATATTATGGACGTCGAGCTCAGAGGCATAAAAGGAGGCGGTGGCCTCCCGCCGCCCCTTGTCGACGCTCGCGACCACGTGAGCCTCGGTGAGGTAGCTCCCGTTCACAGCCACCTTGCCTCCACGAAGCGTGAAGGTGCTCTCCTCCACCTTGACGTTGACCGCGAGCCCCGGCGCCGAGAAGAAGGCGTAGCACTTGTCGTTTTGACCGCGAAAGTCTGCCTCGCCGCCGTGCGCAAAGTGCAGATGGGGGTCACCGTTGCTCTTCCCCTCAGTGACGGGTTCTTCATCCGGGACAGGCGTAGACTCCGAGGCGGGGTCGACGTAGTCGGGGATGCCGTCGCCGTCCGTGTCGACGGTGCCCTCGGTCGCGTCAGGGATGCCGTCGCCGTCCGAGTCGGGGTCCTCTGCGTCAGGCGTGCCATCGCCGTCCGTGTCGACGGTGCCCTCTGTTGCGTCAGGGATGCCGTCGCCGTCCGAGTCGGTCGGTGCGGGTTCTCCCGCAGGCGGTGCGGCTTCTTCTTCAGGCGCAGGCGCAGGGGGCGGCGAGGCCGACGGGGAGGGCGATGGGGAGGGCGACGGGGAGGGCGGCGGCGAGGGCGACGGCGACGGCGACGGCGAGGGCGGCGGTGGCGCTGCTGCGGGCGGCGGGGAGGGCGACGGGGAGGGCGACGGGGAGGGCGGCGGCGAGGGCGAGGGCGAGGGCGACGGCGAGGGCGGCGGTGGCGCTGCTGCGGGCGGCGGGGAGGGCCGAAATGCAGCCGTCATTTGAGGGGTTTGCACTTGCGTGGCCCAGGGCACTTTGCCAATGGTGCCGGCCGAATAGTCCTTGCCATTGTGGAAGCCGTTCTCATCTGGGTCGTGGTTTCCAGGCCCCGCTTCAGCGTCAAGAGGGAACTCTTTCCATCCGGGCATCCCGGCTCCCCCTAAGCCCGGACCGACCTGCTCGGCGTCTTGGCAGTAAATCACCCTTTTCGCGCAAGCTTGATGAATCTGCCGAGATGAATAGTGCTCTTTTCCGCTTTCTGTCACGTACAGGTTGGGGTCATCCCTGTCCCGAGGCGGCCCGTTTCCGACGCTGTTCCCTTTCCAATGTCCGTACATATCCCTGGTTCTCGGGTGGGGATCCACTCGGAAATTCCCATAGACCGGCACGTTTGGGTCATAGGGTTTCGTCCCCGCCTCCCCGCCTTGCCAAACGCACCCATCATCGATTCCGCCGCCAGTCGTGTGAGGTGCGCCGGTGTCGATGTTTGC
Organism: Emiliania huxleyi CCMP1516; assembly: GCF_000372725.1. Classification (NCBI taxonomy): domain Eukaryota; phylum Haptophyta; order Isochrysidales; family Noelaerhabdaceae; genus Emiliania; species Emiliania huxleyi. The sequence goes on along the minus strand of NW_005198467.1, from coordinate 286,505 downwards.
CGGGGCGCCCCATTGGGACTCAGGCAGGTTGGAAGGGGCGGTGTTGCCATTCGTGGCGACCTTGTGCGGTGTGCCATGTATTTCGCCCTTCTCTCGCGAGATCCCCCCGGTCCAGTAATGGCCTCGCCAACCTCCAATAGAGCCTCGCCAACCTTTTATCTGAGGTGGCTTGATCGGATTCGGACCGTAACCGGGCCTGACCTGTCCAGGCGAAAGAAGGACACCACCAATCAATGATACCGCCTCATCTTCCTTCGTAAACTCGCCGTAAATGCACTCCCCGCTGGCCAGCAGCTCATCGTAATGGGTCAGTATGCGCCGTACGTGCTCTTTGGAGCCCTCGATTTTGCTCAAGTCGATTTCCGTCAGACCATCGTCGTCTTCGCCGAGTCTGCGCCGGTGGCTAGCGCCACTGGTGGCCGGCGCAGCCGCGGCCGCACCAAGTGCGGCCGCCAGCATCAGCCGACTCATCGGGTCTGGCCGACCGGGCGGCGACTGGGAGTGTGGCCCGTCCGAGTGGGCCCAATTTCGTTACGATACGACTTTTCGACGTCCACGATGCGTTCGATTAACCGAAACATCAATATTTCTCGGGAAAGGGGGGACGAGCTTGCTGCCGTAAAAGGTCTCGCGGGAAAGGTCGCCCCCACACTGCCACTGCACTCGACGCGCAGATGCGACTCCCGCCCGCTCATCTCACCCGAGCCCCGCCGACCAGGCACGCGGCCCGACGAAGCCCGTCGAGAAGAAGTGCAGGCAGCCATCGAGAGCCTCCCGGCGAGCTCATTGGCGCTCAAAAGGTCGCGGACCCGCCCGTCGCTTGCCGCCCCTCTCCCAGCCTTTGCCGGCGACGGGATCACGAACCTAGTGCTCAGTTCCGTCTTCCCCCCCCTCCTCCTGTGGTAGGCCGTCCCGCGCTGGCGGGAAGAGGCTCGCCGAGCCATCGGCGACGTCCCGGCGAGCTCACGGCCGCTCAAAAGGTCGCTCACCCGCCCGTCGCTTGCCGCCCCTGTCCCAGCCGTTGCCGGCGACGGGATCACGAACCTAGTGCTCAGTTCCGTCTTCCTCCCCCCCCCCCTCCTGTGGTAGGCCGTCCCGCGCTGGCGGGAAGAGGCGCGCCGAGCCATCGGCGACGTCCTGGCGAGCTCATGTCCCCCCAAAAGGTCGCACCGCCCGTGGCTCCGCCGTCGGCTCCGCCGCTCGCGGCGACGGTGAGGCCGTCGGGGCTCGCCTATACCGGCTAGTGTGGAGCTCTCAGTGTAGTTGCGTGTTGTACTAGTGATGCTGCACTAGGCGGCCCGTTTTTAGCAAAAAGCAGATACCACATCGCGTGTGGTCGTCGAAAAACCGCATGTTCGCCCGTCTGGGACCTCTTCGTACGGCTCCGAAAACCGCTCCTTAACGACGACTACGCGGCCCGGCGGTCGATCTGCGCCTTCTCAGTGGTGGAGGGGATGTGGGCGGTACGTGCGGACCGCGTGGTGTTGCGACGGTTTGACGAGTGCGACTCCCAGCGTCGACTTTTCAACCCCACGGAGCCTCTGCTGCTCCGGGGGGGGGGGTCTGCAGACCACCCGGCCGAACTTCAGAGTGGCGGTGCTCCTCAAATACCGCTCAAACGCCCACGATGTTGTGGAGGGGACACGCAGCTAATTCATGCACACGCATATATGTATCAATAGGTCCCTGCCTGCCACTCAGACGCACAGAAGAGCTGACGGTGACGACCTGGGAGACACACACACACATGGGAACGGGGGTGTACATATCTGATATCTCTCAGATTATCTCCCGAGTGACAGGGCCGTTCGCGCGGTCACAAGGGACACACCAGACCCTGGCGGTACGCGGTACCCACGAACGTACTCGTAAATGTGTTGGCGAGGCCGCAGGGAGTCAGGTGCACCCTACGCAGATCATCGCCTCTCTCTTCCGGCGGCCGCCAACGCCGCGAGCGGATTGGCGCGCGTCATTGGCGCGCGTACCTCCGTCCGAGCGGGCGCCCCATCAGGGAAGTGCCTGCCTGGCGGACGAGCCCACGAGCCGCCGCGCGGACAGCGCTGCGCGAGCGTTTGGGAGGCCTGACATCGCTCCGACGGCGGGACTCTCCCGCCCGAGCAGCCTGAACCTCCCCCCTCTCCCTTCCCGGCCCTCTCCATGCCCCCCTCTCCCCCCATCCCACCAAACCCGCCCCTCCAACCCGCCCCTCCGACCCGCCCCTCCGACCCGCCCCTCCACCAGCAGCGGAGGCGCTCAGCAGGCGGCGAGGGCGGCGGCGGCGGCACGACTGCAGGCGAGCTCGCGCGCGGACGGCCGCGAGATGTCTTGCGCGCCGTTTGCGGCAAACTCGTTGTCGGGTCCGAGGCTCACGCGGCCGCCGCACGAGTTGATGACGACCCCCGACCCGGTGTTGCCTTCGATGCGGTTGCCGTCGGCGCTCAGCGCCGGGGAAGGTCCAAGCACGTCGAGCAGCCGGGTCCGTGGACGGTCGGCAATAAGGTGCAAAAGAACGCTTGTCGTCTTCTTTTTTCAGGGATGGTGTCTCTAGGACGGTCAATTCTAAATTTATCGGAGTCTTCATCCGACCGACGCAATT
>NW_005198467.1:279573-282131 GCF_000372725.1 Emiliania huxleyi CCMP1516 | reverse complement strand
TTATGCTATATATAACACCTAGGGACCTCGTGGGGTGGGCGGCGAGCCGCGCATACCCAAGGGAGGGATGTGAGATCGTCACGCCGCCACCACACAGGGATTTTAAGGAGAGGAGGGTGTGATGCGCTAGCCGTCGCCCACCATGGGGAGTCTGCCTCTTCGTATCTCTTACTCACAAACCATGGTCACGGGATCGTTAGCCGGAAATTCTTTTTCGGAGGAGTAGGACGGTGTCTTCTCCGGCCCATAAGGAGCTGTTGTCTGCTCTCCGTTTAGGGGTGGTAGCTCGGGGCGGTGGTGGGGGGCTGTGGCTTGGAGGATTAGGGCGGGGAAACTGGAGGCACGGAGCGCCCGCGCGCGCATATGGGCTGGCTGTCCGGCGATTCTGCGGCGGCGGATGCGGCGCGGACGGCGTGGGCGAGCGGTGGGGCACCGGGATGGCAAGGAAGAAAGGCCAAGACGTGGTCAAAAATCTCACACGGCAGGTCAAAGACGAATGCGGCGTCGGGCGTCGTGGCTGGGCAGCCCACGGCGGAGAGCCCGTGCGTCGGAGAACAGCATCCGATTCTGCTGTGGCGCGGGTCGTCCACGCGCACAAATCCCCAGTCTGCGTGAAAGCGCTCGTCGGTGTAGTAAGGATCGTCGTCCGAAATGGCAGACGCGTCGAGATGCAGGCCGCTGAAGGCGGAGCGGTAGACCGGCTCCTCCTCATACTCCTCAAAGGAGGTCGACCCCCGCTCCAGAGAGAGCCGGGAGGGATCGATCGAGGCGGAGCGGTAGACCGGCTCTGCCCATTCCTGTGACCTCTGGTGGCAGAGCGGTGGTGGCGCCAGGTCGAGCTCCGTCAAGCGAGCCTCAAGGTCATCGGCATCAGGAGAGGACCTTGAGGCAAGCATCCTTCTGTGGCGTCAGTCGGCGCTGCGAGCAGCGTCATGTCAACACACCTCGAGCAGCCGTGTCCTTGACGCGGCGGAAGAAGGTCAGACGCGCGCTTTTCTTTATTTTTTGCTAAAGCACCTCAACTCGTCCTGTGCCGCGTTTGTGCCGCGTCCTGGACCCCGGTTGATTTTTTCTTTGAGGCTCACCTCGAACGCATGCCTAGACCGGAAACTCGAGCGAGCCCAAGCAGGCGCCGGGACGCTCCTCTCCACCGTGATGCTCCTCGCCATCATCGTTAGGGTGCCCACAGGGCCCAAAAAAGAAAGGAAAAAAGAAATGGGCACCCCCGATCGCAGCACTTCGTGTTGGCCAGTCGAGAAATTGAGAGTGTGACTAGGAGGGTGGGACGCTGGGGATTCTCAAAGGTATACCCTTGGAATGGCCGTACCGCCCGCCAGCCGGCGCAGCAGCGGCCAGCGCAGCGGCCGCCGGCGCAGCAGCCAGATCAGCCGGTGCGCGCCTTGCGAGGCGAGTACTGCCGCCCGGCAGCCTTGAGGCGGCCGGGCGGCAGTACTCGTCGGAATGTTGCGAGCCGTGCGCGCGCCGAGGCGCGCGCGGCGCGCGCCCGCCCGGCTGCCAGTAGGAGGCGGCGCAATATGGCCTATAGTACAGCCCTTGAGGAGGAGGAAGAGGCTGGCTGGCAGTGCTGTATGCCGCCGAGGGGCAGTTTTGGGGTACTGTCACGGGCCCAGGGGGCTGCAGAAGGCGTCCGCAGCCGGGACAACCCGCCCCCCCAGCCGAGGCCGGTCGAAGCCCACTTGGAGGCAGCCATGAGGAGTCCTCTTGGTGCTCCTGGCGCCCGTTGGAATGGCGAGCGCGCGCCGAGGGGGGGGGGGGGGGGTCTTGCTTGCTCCACACCGAGCGCCATCGGTCCGGACCGGTGCCTCCACCGAGGGGTGGCCTGCACAAGGTCTGAGCCGCGGGCGCTCGGCGCCAAGTGCAGTGTCACGCTCGCGCTCGCGCGTGACAAACCGGGGAACCCTCGTTTCCTATGTACTCGGTCCCCCAACGGAAGAGGCCTCGCTCCTATTGGAACTGGCCAACATCAGATTTGCCTCGTGCGTCCCTTTTTGAGTCGGAAAGCTATTTTCTTTTGGGTCCTGTGGGCACCCTATCTATCTCCTCTTCTAGCTCTTAGCATGAGCTGCGCCCGGTGTCCGACCCCTTTTGCGCAGCAACACCTTAAACTTTTAGGCCCTCCAAATTCGGGTCGGAGCGTAGCGGAGTGGGCCCCGAGTTTGAAAAAGGGCGACGGACGCTTGCGTCCTAGCCTCCAACAACGCCTCCCCGGCGCAGAGGGGCCCCCGGAGGGATGCACAACCGCTCCACGCCACGCCGCTTGCGGCGGTCCTCTTCCCAGCTCCGCTGAGGGCCGCGCGTTATTTCTTTTTGGTCGAGTCCGCCCGCTCGGCCACGGGCGCGGAGCTGATCCACGCCTGGGCACGGCTCGCGCGATGGAGCCTGTCGCTGACATTTCCCCCCCGTCGTGCTTCGCCTCCTGCTCTGAGGTTGTCCGCACGCTTCGCGCCACTGGCGCTTCCGCTCCGCCGCTCTCCGAGAAGCTCCGCCTCACACGCCGGCTTGCACGTGCCGGCGAGCGCTGCCTCTTTCCGCATGCC
>NW_005198467.1:269583-279473 GCF_000372725.1 Emiliania huxleyi CCMP1516 | reverse complement strand
ACGCCCGGAGGCGTTCTCGAGACGGGAGGCTGGCGCCTGACCGTCGGCTTTGCGGCTGCGACCATCGTTTTTGCCCTCTACGCCGCCGCGACGACCGACTTTGGCGACGGCGGCGCGGATGCGGCCTCCTGCACGGGAGACGAGTCGCTGTGCACCCGCAAAGAGATCGAAAACAGCAGGTTAGCAGAGATCGTCGCGAGAAACAATGAGAGAGCTCTCTCCTCCTCTCTGGCCGGGCGGCAAGAATGAGAACAGCTCTGAGTCATTCTCCAGTAGTGGTGTCTGGTGAAGGACTCTAACAAGAGGAATCAGAGTACAGAGAGCGATTTTGTTTTGTTGGAATCAGTCGCGAACCGTGGATCGTGGGACGCGCGCCACATCCGACCCTCGAGATCCGACCATGCTGCATGCAGCTTCGAGAGCTTGAACACAGGGCGCGCCGGGCGACGGAGGCTGGCGGGCGCGCCGCGAGCGAGGCCGAGCGCGCGGAGGCCCCGCGGGCGCAGCTGCGCGAGAACATCCAGTACGTGATGGCCGGGCTGCGGTCTGCAGCTGCGCAGGCGCGCAGCCAGGCCGGGTCCAAAATGGGGGTCGAATACTCGCTGCCCCCGGAGAGGGACGACGGGTATCGACGCGGCCCCAGCAAGGTGTACGCCACAGTTCCCCAGGGGACCGTGGCGACGACCGTCGCCTCGGACTGGCTCGCGAACGAGCTGGCCGAGCACGGAGAGATCGATGCGGCATACCGCGACCGCATAGTCATGCACCTGATGACGGCCGCCGGCGCCTCGGCGCCGGCCGACGCCGTGTTCAGGTTCACGGCTGGCGACGCGATGCAGACCGAGGACGACGACGAGGACGCTGACCGCTCCGAGGATTATTCCGACGACGGGAGGGCGTCCGACTTGTAGCTGGCCTCACCCATATCTTACCCTCTGCCCCCCCCTCCTGCTACCCCCCAGGCTAGATGGTCACAGATAGCCCCACACAGCCCCTTACCCCTTCACCCTCGCCTCGCTGGTGTTTCTGAACACGTAGACGACCACGCTGTGGGGGTTGTGTTATAGGAGTAGGAGTGTGGGGTGCAGGTTGCTCACCCACGGCACCGGGCCGGTGCTTGCACTTTGAATGCCGTGGGGCTCCTGCCCGTGTCCCGGGCGTGGAGATGCGAGGGTCGCCCCCCCTTGCCCCACCACTTTGTGTGTGTGGAGACGTTTACCTTACCTTACCTTACACAGGGTCGGTAAGAGGGTTCGTGTGTGAGGTAAGGACGTAAGGTAAGGTAAGGTAAACTTCTCCACACACACGAGGTGGTGGGGCAAGGGGGGGCAACCCTCGCGTCTCCACGTCTAACGACAGGAGCCCCACGGCATTCAAAGTGCAAGGCCCGTTGCGCGCGCCTTCGAGCTTCGTGAGTGAAAAATTTCACCCTTTCATTAAAAATAAAAAAAAACGGACACCTCTACTGTGAGATGGGTAAAAAGGAACAGGTCCCCGCCCTTGCGATCTTTGTGCAGGGTTCTTTGTGGGTGTGGTCGGCGACTAGCCGGGGTCGTCCTCCCGATGGGGGACTAGCACTAGCCGTCTTCCACATGGTCCCTCGGGTCCCTGCTGCTCCTAATCTCTTCGTACATCCTCCTGCTGATCTCCGCAACGTCCTGCTCCCTCCCTCGTCTCGCCCTGCGCGACTGTTCCGCCTCACCGTCGTCTGCCCTGCGTCGTCTGGTGACGGGTCCTCCATAGTCGGTGGTCGCCGCCGCCCCTCCTCGAGCCTCTTCCCAACGTTCCCTCGGCGTTCGATGCCGTCTGGTCCGACTCCGCCGTCCCCGGGTCTGCCCTGCCCTCGTCTGCACTAGCTTCTGCCTCGTCATCACTGGCGCCTCTCCTCTTCTTTCTCCTCTTCTTGTATGCTTTGTGCCCTTTCATGTGTGAATTCATGTGAATTTCACATGAACCGTTTCGGCCGCCCCCGCTTCACTGAAAATTTCACAAGTTTGCATCCAAACGCGGTGAAAGCGACGAAGTATAGAAAGGAGAGAGCCCAACCGAGTAACTAGTGAGAGGAGGTGCGAGAGCAGCTTGGTTCGTGTGTCCTGCTCGGGGCTCAGGCGCTCGAGGACGTGTGTGTAGCCTCAATGGTCTTTTAATGCGCGCCCCCGCCGAAATGCAAATACACCAACACGCGAGATGCGTCGACAGCGACGCGCACGACCTCTTAAGGAGCACCGTGTCGTTAGGGTTAGGGTTAGGGTTGGGGTTAGGGTTAGGGTCAGAGAGTCCAAGCCGTTGTGTGCAGCTTTTAAGAGCGAATGGTCCGACCGTTGGGCCTTTATAGCCTGCTCCCCATCTCACCGCGGGGTACGTGGTGTCTGGGTCGAGAGTGCTAGTCACTGTCGGCGTGCAGGCGACGCGACCCTTCGAGTCGATGGAGGCTACGTGGCACGTGTTGCCTCGTACGATGTAGAAGGTGTGATTGTTATCGCCGTCGACTAGCACTAGCCGTCTTCCACATATCATACATGCATGCACACATACTATATAGTTTGCTTGCTCCTTCTAGCCGAGTATAAAGTGTATACTGCTTGCTAGGACGTAGGGAAGAGCCTCATTCTGCTCACCATGTTGCTGAAAAGCTTACATGTTGCAAAAAAAGCTTATAGCGCGGAGCGCGGTGGGAGGGCTGCTTCCTACTTGTAGATACTTACCAACGGGACTAGAATACGCGACCGCCGATGGCAAGCAGGCCCCCTCCTCACTCCTGCCTCATCCTCACTCCTGCTCGCGCCCACAAAGCGGTAGCCACCCCACGCGATCCCACTCACGGGGTCCACGCACCCGTATCTGGAACATCCAAATCCATGCGAGCCAGCAAGCACGAGAAGCAACAGCACGGAGGAACCACCTCAGTCGACCACCACCTCTTCTCTACGTACCGCACGCTGATCCCTTGTGCACGCACATGCGCATCGAGCTCGTCGAGGTGCAGCGAAAGCAGCGGAAGGGTGTTGTCGGACCAGTCGCCCGCCTGAAAGGTGGGCACGTAGACGGCATTGCCGTAGTTGCTCTTGCAGTTCGAAGGCGTGTCCTCGACGATGATCGTGCGGTCGCGCGTGAAGCCAGCCGCCGCACGCTTCTTGCCGCGCCACACCTTGAGAAGCGGCTTGATGTAGTCGCGCGCCGGATGCAAGTCGAACATGTGCTCGATCGGCTTGCGCTTGGCGCTCGCCCTGCTCGCTGACCACACGAACGCCCACGGTCGTGGCCGGCCGTCGGCGTCTGTGAGCACGTGCTGCGTCACGTGTCGGGCCCAATCGCTGCCCGCGTGCGTCCAGATGGCAACGGCGGCAAACGAAGAGAAGCAGTCGTCGAGAAAGGCATCGACGCCTGGCCGCTTGTGAATGACCGTGTCGAAGTCGGTCGAGTCGATGAGCGTGCCGTCTATGTCGAGCACAAGCGCAAGGCGCGCTGTTGCCCTCGATTGTGGGCTGCTGCTTGCCTGAAAAATGGCTTGGGCGACTCGTGTCAGCCGCTCGGCCGGCCGCGTCTGGGTCTCCTCTGGGTAGGGACCACCTTGTTGTAGTTACGGCCGGCCAGCTGGGACTCGGACTGCCGCGCGAGCCTCGGCCCAGAGCACGTGTGTCGTGTCTCTCGCCCCGCCCCGCCGCCCACATTATTAGGCAGGCAGGTTGCCACATTAGGCAGGTGCACCAAGGGTCTGGGACCGCCGCGCGAGCCTCGGCCCAGAGGGCCAGGGCTGGCCCGTCGATGAGATACCGTAGTATCGTCACACGTACACGTGTGTGTGCGTCGTCCTGCGTCGGTCCCTATCCTGTCCGTTTGGCCTGCGGGCGTCTTTTTGTTTGTTTCACGACGACACCATTTGCCACCGGGAGCGCCAGCAAAGCACCACCCACACGCCGCAGCCACACACACACACACACGCTCCAATTGCTCCCACACCCGCACACACGCACACACGAACGAGCACATGGCAAAGCAACGCCCACCTTACAGCGAAGGGAGTCGAGCAACAGAGGTTGCTCTGCAGCCGGCCACCTATATAGCACCGAATACCGGGGAAATTAGACACCACAGAAAACACACACGCCGACGCCCGAAGTGTGCCAAGAAGGACGTCATTAGTACGAAACCTCAGAAGGCCATGGGCGCCGTGAAAACATTTCCTCGAGAGCACAGAGAAAGGCAAAACCGAACCTCCTTGCGCAGTGACCCTCGCTAAGTGTCGCCGTCATCGGGGCACGCTATCCTGAGCTGTGCAGTCAGGGCAAGCGAGGGCGAGGCGCACTCCCGTCTCTCGACTCCTGTGTACGGATGGTGACTGTCCCTAGTCTCGGAGGCAAGGGCGAAGCTAAGAATATTTAATTTTTCATATTGGTCTAGTAAATGAGGCGTAAAACAAGGGCCCGGAGGGTCTGACCACGAGTCTCTGGGGGGGTCCTCGGCCATGACCCCCCCCCTAGCATGTGGTGAAGGCGCTGGGGGGGTCGGGACCCCCCCCCTAGCCGAAGGGGCGCTGTCGAGGTTCGCCGAGCGCGGCGAAATCCGGGGACGCCGTCACCGACGAGCGCGTTGGAGTATTCACTCCGGACAAAGACGGCCGCACGCACACGAGCTGCGGTCGTGCGGCCGTCATAGCGGCGAGGCGCAGGACCGTCTGTGGCGAAGTGGGTCGCGTCCCCGGATTTCGTTCAACCCACCCTCCACACCCGTCTACTCGTAGTACTACTCCACACATAGACATTCTCGCGCGGCATTTTTCTCGCGAGAGGGCTGTCGCTCGCCCGCTGATGTCCGACAGCGGGACGTGTGTCGCAAGGTTTGTAGTTCACATACGCAATATACACCCTCCGACTGGACACTGTAGCGCGACTCACTCTAGGAAAGACGAGTCACCGCTAGATGCGTTCCCCCGCCCTGCTGCTTTGCTCTCGTTCACGACACGACCCCCCCCCCCTACCCCCCGCCCCGCCTACTCGCTCGTCGGCGCGGTGGCAAGCTTGAAGGGCTGCGCGTCCGCCGGGACGGGTTCCTCCTCTGCCGCCTCCGCCGCCGCCTCGCCCGCCTCGCCCGCCTCCTCCGTCATCGGTTCCTCAGCAGCGGCCGAAGGAGCCGCGGCGAAGCACTGGCCGATGCGCGGCGAGACGAGGTTCGAGACCGATTTCTTGAGCGCCGCAATCCAGCCCTCCTGCGCTGCCTCGCCCGCCTCCGCCTCCGGCTCCGCCTCGGCCGCCTCGGGCTCCGCCGGCGCCGCCTCCGCCTCGACCTCCGCCTCCGCCTCGACCTCGGCGTCCGCCTCGACCTCGGCGTCCGCCTCCTTGCTCTTGCGTGGCGACAGGATGGTGGTGACCTTTGCGAGGAAGGACGGCTTCTTCGTCGTGGCGGGGGCCTCGTCCGCGCCCGCCTCGGGGGCCGAGCCCTCCGCGACTGCGTCCTCAGCGTTCGCCTCCTCCGGCGCCGGCGCGTCCGGCGCCGGCGCCTCAACTGCCTCGTCTGCCGCCGACTCAGCGTCGTCCTTCTTGGGCAGGATGCTGGAGAACGCTTCCGCCACCTTGTCGGTCATGGAGCTCGCCGCTGCCGCGATGCCCTCAAGAAGGTTGGGCTGCTGCTCCTTGGTGTCCGCCTCGGCGTCGGCGGCAGCCTCGTCAACCACCTCCGATGCAGCCGCCGCGTCGCTCGCCGCCTCTGCGACCTCAGAGGCCTCAGCGGGAGTGTCAACGGCCTCGGGCTGAGCGTCATCGGTGCCAGCCTCGACAACGTTCGCCGCGATGGGGAGGCCGACGGCAGGCGCATCCACGATGTCGTCGTCGTTGACAGTCTGTGGCTCGGCGGCCTTGAGCTTGTCCTCGATCGGTTCGGCAGCGCCAGCCTTGCCCTTGGAAAAACCGTACTTGCGCAGGTACGAGATCGGATTCTTCTTTGCGAAGACCATGGCAGAGGCTGGGTTAGGAGGCTGTTGTGAGCAAGTCGGACTTGGCGGAGAGCAAGGATCCGCCTCGTTTCTCTCGAGGTCTCGAGCTTGAGCACTTGAGCACTGGATAGGGTCGATTCCGCATGGTACGGGACCCCTCGATCGTCTCGCCCACCCTCGCTGGTGTGTTCATTGGGGGGGGTCATAACAAACACGGTACAGGATCGAGGTGCACGCTGCTGAGGCAGTGTCGTCCCCCCTCTCCCCGACGGCGATGGCGGTGTGACCGATCGAAGGTCGGTCGCGTTCAAATGCCCGGAACGGCCGTCTCAGAGAGAGATTTTTGAAATCCAACTCATATCGCACCCAGCGTTGATCGTGCCGCCGCACCACCAGCCAGCCTGGTAGTCGTCGTACGCTGTTTGAGTTAGGGGGTATAGGACGGGATCGCGTGTAGATAGGGGGTAACTACCTATTGCAAGACCAACCTACCTACCTATCTGGGAGGGGCCAGCGTGTGAACAGTTAGAAAGCAATCGGACGATGGGTTCGCATCCTCTTCACAGCTACCTGGCTACGAACAGGATACTACAACTTATCTACGATATCACGTGTATCTAAGAACGATATGTATGTGTAGTAGAAAGATGAACAACAGTCGAGAAGCGTGTGGAATGACGACGTGAACGGCGGCTCGCAGAGGGGCATCCACGACCACAGATTCAGCCGAGGTTGCCACCCGCCGGTATCGGTTCGCTCCACTTTCGCTTCTCGCGCCTGCCACGCACCGCGCCGACACGGGGAACCAAGCGTGACCAAACGCAGATGATCATTTTCGCCATCCGCTCGCTGCTGGCGACGCCGCTGCCCGGCTCGGCCCTGTCGCCGCCGCCGCCGGGCGCACCGAGCTCTCCGCCGCTGCTCAACCTGCTCTTCTTCTTGCAGGACGACACCGGCTACAACGACTTTCTCACCTCCACCGACTACGCCGGCGTTTACAGCGACGCGAACGCCCTGTGGCGGCAGCGAGGCATCCTGGTCGACCGGACGTACGCGGATATGGTTTGCGCGCCCAGCCGGGCGTCCTTCATCGCCGGCCGGCCGAGACACCTCGTGCAGCCCAAGGTTTTTTCGCGCTCGCAGGAGGTGTGTACACTAGCGCTGGCAGCACAGGCGTAGCAGCAGCGGCAGCACAGCAGGCCATTGCTGGTTTGATACTAGGTGACGCTGATGCAAAAGCTCAGCTCCACTGGCTACCTGAGCTACATGGTCGGCAAGTGGCATTGCGGCGTGCAAGCGGCTCACCTGCCAACCTCGCGCGGCTTCAACCGCTTCTTCGGGCACACGAGCCGGACGGATCTCACACACTGCTGTTCATCGCTATGAGTGACATCATTGATTAATAGGCTGCTCGAGAACCCGCTCGCGTACGACTCGGTTTGCGGCCATAAGACGAACAAATACAACGTGTACTACATGGAAAACACCGCCTTTGAAAACAGCGCCTCCTCTGCTCTGGTCCGATCTTAGATGCTGGGCGCGTGCCGGGCCCTGCCGGGCGCGAGATGGCGCGTGCCGGGCCACTACCAGTCTCAAGAGAAATCACGACGATCACGTCCTCTCCCCAGTCTCTCTCCCTGAGGTGTCCGTGGTTTCACTCAGGACCCCTTTATGCGGCGGCACTACGCGGACGCCGAGGACTACTACTCGCCGACCGAGCTGCAGGAGGAGGCGTTCCGCTTCCTGAACGACCACGTTGCCAGGTACGGGAGCGCCGGGAAGACCGCCGGCGTGCCACTCTTTCTGTACTTTGCGACGAACGCCATCCGCGATTCCGGCGACGACGACTCTCATCCGAGCCGTTTCTACGCCAATTGCACGCACGTCGCGAACCCGCAGCGCAGGAATGGGTGCGCCGCCTCGGCGACCATCAACCTCGCCATCAGCGAGCTGACGACGTACATGGACACCCTCTCGTCCGACGACTGGCTCGGCATCGTCTCGAGCGACAACGGAGGCTCTGCTTGGAACTTCAACTCGCCAGGAAACAACTATCCTCTCCGAGGGAACAAGAACGAGATCTTCGAGGGGGGCGTGCGGGTGCAGAGCATGATCTGGGGGACCTATCCGCCACTCCTGTCGAGCAGGATGATTGGACACACGTACTCGGCGGGGTTCGTAACGATTTTCGATTGGCACGCGACCTTTGCGGAGCTCGGCGGCTGGACAACCGCAGGTGGCGCCGAGGACGACCACATCAACAACGGGGTCAACTACCTTGGCGACATCTTGGAGAACCGCACCGCGCGTCCCGAGCTGCTGTTTGTCAGTGGTTCCGGCTCAGCCTTTCTCCTCAACGGGACGTACAAGCTGCTTGAGGCAGTGCCGTACGGGCCAGAGTCGATGAATGGGCCCAACTTGGCAACTAAACTTCGGGGGCACGCGTGGCCGGTTCGGGGCGCCAGCACAGAGCTGTACTTTGCCAGCCAGATCGAGGTTGCAAGCAGTGCTTCTTATCCGTCGAATGAGGCCACGTGCCGAAAACATCTCGGCAAGTACACTGTAGACTCATGCGGACGGCTCCTTTTTGACATCGAGGCCGATCCGGAGGAGTCCACAGACCTTTCCGGCTCAGACGTCGAGCTACTGAACCAGCTGATCGATCGGCTGCAGCGAGCAAAGGCCAGCAGTGCCGGGCTAGTGATGGCGCCCGACAGCGATATCGGCCCCGATGGCACGTCGTGCGCATCTGCGCCCTCGTGGGACATCCCGACTTGCGTGCGGGCCACTGACGTATGCCAAAACGAGGACGTCGTGGGCGGATCGTGTGCCGAGGAATACGGCTTCCGAGGCCAGCCGCTCTGCGAATCGCTTCCGCCCTCGCCGCCGCCTCCCTCCGCCTCTCCCTCCCCGCCACCTCCTTCCGCGTCGCCGTCGCCACCGCCACCCTCCGCCTCTCCCTCCCCGCCGCCTCCCTCCGCCCTGCCTGCGCCGCCGCCGTCCGCCTCGCCCTCTCCGCCGCCGCCGTCCGCCTCGCCGTCGCCGCCGCCGCCTGACGTGCAGCTGCTCGACCTCCGCGCCGCCACCACGTACCAGGACTCGAGCTTGTTCGACAAGCAGGCGCCCGTGAGCGACCTGTCATACGCCGACAGCACGACGGGACGGCCGTGGGCCGATTGCGGCCACTACACAAGCCAATGGTGGGGCGTAGACCTCGGGAGCGAGGTGTATGTGCGCTACGTGCGGCTGCAGAACCGCAACGACTGCTGCGCGGAGCGGCTGACGGACGTCGACATCTATCTCGGCTCGACGGCGGAGACGTACACGGGCAACGCGCTGGTGAAGTCGGACGTGAGCGTGTCGTCGAACGTGATGTTGGAGGTGGAGATCAACGCGCTGGGGCGCTACATCTACCTCAACCGGCCGTCTGCGGCGGGGCTGACGGTGTGCAAGTTCTACGTCTTCGCTTCGCCCGCGCCGCCGTCGCCACCATCACCGCCGCCGCCGTCCGTGCCGCCCTCCCCTCCGCCCCCCTCCGCCTCGCCGTCGCCGCCGCCGCCGTCTGTGTCGCCCTCGCCGCCGCCCCCGTCCGTGCCGCCGTCACCTCCGCCGCCCTCCGCCTCGCCCTCGCCGCCGCCTCCCTCCGCCTTGCCGTCGCCTCCGCCACCGTCCGTGCCGCCCTCGCCGCCGCCGCCCTCAGCGTCGCCCTCGCCGCCACCGCCGTCAACCTCGCCGTCGCCGCCGCCGCCCTCCGCCTCGCCGTCGCCGCCGCCGCCCTCCGCCTCGCCGTCGCCGCCGCCGCCGTCGGCCTCGCCCTCTCCGCCGCCGCCGTCGGCCTCGCCCTCCCCTCCGCCCCCCTCCACCTCGCCGTCGCCGCCGCCCCCGTTCGTGCCGCCGTCACCTCCGCCGCCCTCCGCCTCGCCCTCGCCGCCGCCTCCCTCCGCCTTGCCGTCGCCTCCGC
>NW_005198467.1:266491-268935 GCF_000372725.1 Emiliania huxleyi CCMP1516 | reverse complement strand
GCTGTTCATCGCTATGAGTGACATCATTGATTAATAGGCTGCTCGAGAACCCGCTCGCGTACGACTCGGTTGCGGGCCATAAGACGAACAAATACAACGTGTACTACATGGAAAACACCGCCTTTGAAAACAGCGCCTCCTCTGCTCTGGTCCGATCTTAGATGCTGGGCGCGTGCCGGGCCCTGCCGGGCGCGAGATGGCGCGTGCCGGGCCACTACCAGTCTCAAGAGAAATCACGACGATCACGCCTCTCTCCCCAGTCTCTCTCCCTGAGGTGTCCGTGGTTTCACTCAGGACCCCTTTATGCGGCGGCACTACGCGGACGCCGAGGACTACTACTCGCCGACCGAGCTGCAGGAGGAGGCGTTCCGCTTCCTGAACGACCACGTTGCCAGGTACGGGAGCGCCGGGAAGACCGCCGGCGTGCCACTCTTTCTGTACTTTGCGACGAACGCCATCCGCGATTCCGGCGACGACGACTCTCATCCGAGCCGTTTCTACGCCAATTGCACGCACGTCGCGAACCCGCAGCGCAGGAATGGGTGCGCCGCCTCGGCGACCATCAACCTCGCCATCAGCGAGCTGACGTCGTACATGGACACCCTCTCGTCCGACGACTGGCTCGGCATCGTCTCGAGCGACAACGGAGGCTCTGCTTGGAACTTCAACTCGCCAGGAAACAACTATCCTCTCCGAGGGAACAAGAACGAGATCTTCGAGGGGGGCGTGCGGGTGCAGAGCATGATCTGGGGGACCTATCCGCCACTCCTGTCGAGCAGGATGATTGGACACACGTACTCGGCGGGGTTCGTATCGATTTTCGATTGGCACGCGACCTTTGCGGAGCTCGGCGGCTGGACAACCGCAGGTGGCGCCGAGGACGACCACATCAACAACGGGGTCAACTACCTTGGCGACATCTTGGAGAACCGCACCGCGCGTCCCGAGCTGCTGTTTGTCAGTGGTTCCGGCTCAGCCTTTCTCCTCAACGGGACGTACAAGCTGCTTGAGGCAGTGCCGTACGGGCCAGAGTCGATGAATGGGCCCAACTTGGCAACTAAACTTCGGGGGCACGCGTGGCCGGTTCGGGGCGCCAGCACAGAGCTGTACTTTGCCAGCCAGATCGAGGTTGCAAGCAGTGCTTCTTATCCGTCGAATGAGGCCACGTGCCGAAAACATCTCGGCAAGTACACTGTAGACTCATGCGGACGGCTCCTTTTTGACATCGAGGCCGATCCGGAGGAGTCCACAGACCTTTCCGGCTCAGACGTCGAGCTACTGAACCAGCTGATCGATCGGCTGCAGCGAGCAAAGGCCAGCAGTGCCGGGCTAGTGATGGCGCCCGACAGCGATATCGGCCCCGATGGCACGTCGTGCGCATCTGCGCCCTCGTGGGACATCCCGACTTGCGTGCGGGCCACTGACGTATGCCAAAACGAGGACGTCGTGGGCGGATCGTGTGCCGAGGAATACGGCTTCCGAGGCCAGCCGCTCTGCGAATCGCTTCCGCCCTCGCCGCCGCCTCCCTCCGCCTCTCCCTCCCCGCCACCTCCTTCCGCGTCGCCGTCGCCACCGCCACCCTCCGCCTCTCCCTCCCCGCCGCCTCCCTCCGCCCTGCCTGCGCCGCCGCCGTCCGCCTCGCCCTCTCCGCCGCCGCCGTCCGCCTCGCCGTCGCCGCCGCCGCCTGACGTGCAGCTGCTCGACCTCCGCGCCGCCACCACGTACCAGGACTCGAGCTTGTTCGACAAGCAGGCGCCCGTGAGCGACCTGTCATACGCCGACAGCACGACGGGACGGCCGTGGGCCGAGTGCGGCCAATACACAAGCCACACGTGGGGCGTCGACCTCGGGAGCGAGGTGTATGTGCGCTACGTGCGGCTGCAGAACCGCAACGACTGCTGCGCGGAGCGGCTGACGGACGTCGACATCTATCTCGGCTCGACGGCGGAGACGTACACGGGCAACGCGCTGGTGAAGTCGGACGTGAGCGTGTCGTCGAACGTGATGTTGGAGGTGGAGATCAACGCGCTGGGGCGCTACATCTACCTCAACCGGCCGTCTGCGGCGGGGCTGACGGTGTGCAAGTTCTACGTCTTCGCTTCGCCCGCGCCGCCGTCGCCACCATCACCGCCGCCGCCGTCCGTGCCGCCCTCCCCTCCGCCCCCCTCCGCCTCGCCGTCGCCGCCGCCGCCGTCTGTGTCGCCCTCGCCGCCGCCCCCGTCCGTGCCGCCGTCACCTCCGCCGCCCTCCGCCTCGCCCTCGCCGCCGCCTCCCTCCGCCTTGCCGTCGCCTCCGCCACCGTCCGTGCCGCCCTCGCCGCCGCCGCCCTCAGCGTCGCCCTCGCCGCCACCGCCGTCAACCTCGCCGTCGCCGCCGCCGCCCTCCGCCTCGCCGTCGCCGCCGCCGCCCTCCGCCTCGCCGTCGCCGCCGCCGCCGTCGGCCTC
>NW_005198467.1:265019-266391 GCF_000372725.1 Emiliania huxleyi CCMP1516 | reverse complement strand
GGGCGGCGCGGCGGGCGGCGTGGCGGGCGGCGCGCCACAGTGGGCGCTCGCCGTGCTGAAGTCGGTTCCCGCCGAGCACGCCTGGCTCGGATTCTCCGAATACACCGCGTACGCGCACTACGTGCTGACTCGCGCGCCGCACGCGGTGCGCCTCTTGAGCTCTGCTGATTTCCCGTGGCTACGCGACCCGCCGCTCGGCCTGCTCGATGAGCACGGCGAGTGCTGCCCGTCAGAGGAGAGCCTATGCCAGCTGCAGCTCGCCGGCATCGCCTTTGTCTCGTGGGAGTGCTCGCATACCTCCGAGCTGCGTCGCCCCGGCCTCAGCGCCGCACAGGCCGCCGCCGTGCAGGCCGCCGCCGCGGCGCGCGCGCGGCAGCTCGCGGTCACCGCGTCGCCCCCGCCGCCCTCGCTCGCCCCCGGCGATCCACCCGCCTCGCCCGCGCCCGAGCCGTTTCCCGAGTTTCCCGAGCCGTCGCCGTCACCCGAGCCGTCGCCGTCACCCGAGCCGTTTCCCGAGTTTCCCGAGCCGTCGCCGTCACCCGAGCCGTCGCCGTCACCCGAGCCGTTTCCCGAGTTTCCCGAGCCGTCGCCGTCACCCGAGCCGTCGCCGTCACCCGAGCCGTTTCCCGAGTTTCCCGAGCCGTCGCCGTCACCCGAGCCGTTTCCCGAGTTTCCCGAGCCAACGGAAGCGCTCCAGCTGATCATCACGCAGAGTCCCCCGGAGCTGGTATCGGAGGCGGACATGTGCGCCGTCATCGTTGACTTCTTGAGCCAGCTTCCTTTCGGGGTCTCGCCCGATGCCGCATGCACGGGCACGATAGAGTCGCAGGTCGACAGCATCGTCTACACTGTCACCGTCGACGCTGTTGCGGCGGCCGACGCCGCGGATTTTGTAAATGGGGCCCCCGCAGATGTGGTGATCTCGGACGAGCTCTCTTCCGTGACTGACAGCACGATCGACATCGTCTCCGTGCAAGCCGCGGCTGTCCCGACTACAGACTGCAGCGCGGCCAACCCACTGATCGCGAACAGATGCCTGGACTGCTGCGACTTCCAGGATACCCCCGGGTGCGCCCAGTGCGCTCCAATGTTCTCGTGCTGCCTAGCACCGCCCTCGCCGCCGCCAGTACTCTGCCCTGGCCAGCCGGCAGAAGAGTACTGCGATTGTGAGGGAGATTGCGTCGAACATCCGGCTTGGTGCGCTTGCGAAGATGCCATAGCGTGCTGTGCGCAGCCGCCGCCCTCGCTCGCCCCCGGAGATCCACCCGCTTCGGCCGCGCCCGAGGCGCCGCCCTCGCTCGCCCCCGGCGATCCACCCGCTTCGGCCGCGCCCGAGGCGCCGCCCTCGCTCGCCCCCGGCGATCCACCCGCT
>NW_005198467.1:264350-264919 GCF_000372725.1 Emiliania huxleyi CCMP1516 | reverse complement strand
CGCCTCCGCCCCCTCCGCCTCGCCGTCGCCGCCGCCCCCGTCCGTGGCGCCGTCACCACCGCCACCGTCGGCCTCGCCCTCACCGCCGTCGCCGCCGCCGCCGTCCGCGTCGCCGTCGCCGCCGCCGCCGTCCGCCTCGCCGTCGCCGCCGCCACCATCCGCCTCTCCGTCGCCGCCGCCGCCGTCCGCCTCGCCGTCGCCGCCACCGCCATCCGTGTCGCCCTCACCGCCGCCGCCGTCCGCCTCGCCGTCGCCGCCGCCGCCATCCGCCTCGCCGTCACCGCCGCCTCCATCCGCCTCGCCGTCGCCGCCGCCTCCCTCCGCCTCGCCCTCCCCGCCGCCTCCCTCCGCCTCGCCGTCGCGGCCGCCCCCCTCCGCCTCGCCGTCACCGCCGCCTCCATCCGCCTCGCCGTCGCCGCCGCCGCCATCCGTGTCGCCCTCATCGCCGCCGCCGTCCGCCTCGCCGTCGCCGCCGCCTCCCTCCGCGTCGCCGTCGCCGCCGCCGCCATCCGCCTCGCCGTCGCCACCGCTCCCGTCCGCGTCGCCGTCGCCGCCGCCGCCGTCTGCCT
>NW_005198467.1:262651-263096 GCF_000372725.1 Emiliania huxleyi CCMP1516 | reverse complement strand
CCTCCGCCTCGCCGTCGCCGCCGCCTCCCTCCGCGTCGCCGTCACCGCCGCCTCCCCCCGAAACGCCCTCCCCGCCGCCCCCCTCCGCGTCGCCGTCACCGCCGACTCCGTCCGCGTCGCCGTCGCCGCCGCCGCCGTCCGCCTCGCCGTCGCCGCCGCCTCCCTCCGCGTCGCCGTCACCGCCGCCGCCATCCGCCTCGCCGTCGCCGCCGCCTCCCTCCGCCTCGCCCTCGCCGCCGCCGCCGTCCGCCTCGCCCTCGCCGCCGCCTCCCTCCGCCTCGCCGTCGCCGCCGCCTCCCTCCGCGTCGCCGTCACCGCCGCCTCCATCAGCCTCGCCGTCGCCGCCGCCGCCATCCGCCTCGCCGTCGCCGCCGCCTCAGTCCGCCTCGCCGACGCCACCGGCGCCGTCCGCCTCGCCGTCGCCGCCGCCGCCGTCCGAATCGCC
>NW_005198467.1:253287-262503 GCF_000372725.1 Emiliania huxleyi CCMP1516 | reverse complement strand
CCCGCCGCCGCCGTCCGCATCGCCCTCACCGCCGCCGCCGTCCGCCTCGCCGTCGCCGCCGCCTCCCTCCGCCTCGCCCTCCCCGCCGCCGCCGTCCGCATCGCCCTCATCGCCGCCGCCGTCCGCCTCGCCGTCGCCGCCACCCGGCTCGCCTCCGCCACCGTCACCGCCGCCGCCCAGCACGCCTCCGACGAGCCCGCCGCCGTCGTCGCCTCCGCCGCCGTCGTCGCCTCCGCCGCCGTCGCTGCCGCCCTCTCCTCCCCCTTTGCCGCCGCCGTCGCCGCTGCCCTCACCGCCGCTATCACCTCCACCGTCGCCGCCGCCGCCGCTGCCGCCGCCTTCGCCGCCGCCGCCCTCGCCGCCGCCGCCCTCGCACCCACCCTTTTCACCCCTCCCCGAGGGCATTGTCGTGGAGGAGGTGCCCGTGATCAAGTTCACCATCGTTGTCACGATCTCCGCCGAAGTGAGCGGCATCGACGTCACCGAGCTCGAGGCCTCCTTCCGCTCTGCGCAGCAGTGCTTCGCGCCAGAGTGCGGCCTCACCGTGACGCTCCAGCCCGTCGAGCAATCGGCAGCCCGTCGGGCACTCCAGACTGCGGAAACGACTGCTTTTAGCACGGCGAGCGTGTTCAAGGATGGCAACACACTTTCCGCCGTGCGCAACGCGAACTATGTGTTCGCGGGGAAGTCGGCCGCCCAAGCCGGCGATATCCTGAATCAGCCCGTCAGCAAGGTCGACCCCGATGTCAACGAGCGCGAGGACACCGAGCCGCGCGCGGTCGCGCCGCCGCCGCCCTCCGCCCCGCCCTCCGCCCCGCCCTCCGCCCCGCCCACGCCGCCGCCGCCCTCGTCGCCTCTACCTGACGTGAACCGGCAAACCACGGATCCGCCGTGCTTTCCTAGCTCTGCGACGGTGCAGCGCGCCGACGGCGCGACCGCCCCCCTCTCCTCGCTCTCCGCCGGCGACTCGATCCTCGCGGCGGCGGCCGACGGCACCCTCGCTTTCGATTGCGTGAGAGCGTTTTCATCTGTTTCACAGTCGCTTACTTCTACTAGGCACCCTCGGCTTCGACGTCGTCTCCTCCTTCTCGCTGGCCGACCCGTCCGCCAAGGCGGCCTTCCTCTCGCTGACGACCGCAGCGGCGACGGTCACGCTCACCCCGACGCACAAGCTGCCCGCCGGCCCGGCAAAGGTACTCAAGCAGGCGTCCGAGGTTGCCGTCGGCGAGACGATCTGGATCGCGTCGCCGGCAACGGGAGCGCTCGTGCAGGCGCCGGTCTCTCCCGCGCCTTCTCCTCCCTTGCTAGCCCCCAACCCTCCTCCTGAATTCCAGCCCCCTCCCCCCCCCACACCCCTTCCTCCCCACCCACACCCCTTCCTCCCCACCCACACCCCTTCCTCCCCACAGGCACCCGTCCTCAAGATAACCAAGGTCGTGGCCGACGGGCTGCACAGCCCCCTCACCAAGCACGGCG
Organism: Emiliania huxleyi CCMP1516; assembly: GCF_000372725.1. Lineage (NCBI taxonomy): Eukaryota > Haptophyta > Isochrysidales > Noelaerhabdaceae > Emiliania > Emiliania huxleyi. The sequence goes on along the minus strand of NW_005198467.1, from coordinate 261,027 downwards.
GCTGGCCAGTCGTCGACGGCGTCGCGACCTCGTACAACAGTGCGGCCGTCGTTGCGCGCAACAAGTACCTCGTCCCGCTCGTCGAGGCGGTCTGCCCCTCTCTCGGCCGCCTTGTCGTCGCGCTTGCGAACCCCAAGGCGATGCACTACATCGATGGCAAGGTGCTTTGCGCGAGGGTAGCCGCTCTGAGTCCCTCCTCTGTGTGACTCCCCCCCCCACACACACACACACGCCACCCCACACCTCCCCCCCGTTGCTTATCTTTTGCTCGTCTCACGAAACAGGTGGTCGCGCCGCTCTCCTCGCTCGACGTCGCCGCCGCCGTCGCCGTCGCCGTCACAGCCGCCGCCTCTGGGTTTGGTGCGCGAAAAGTGCGAGGTGGAGCCCGTTCATGCGGGGCTGCGCGTGAGCTCTGCCTCTAGTGAGCCCTGCGCGTCGCGACATGTATCGCCCATCGCGCATTGCGCGACCTGGCAGGTTGTGCTCACACGTGTACTTGGTGTGCGTTCTGTGTTTGACCAGCCAGTGAGTGGGGGCTCCAGTCTGATCTCTGAATGGGGATGGTACGAGGGTTTGCCCCGCCTTGCTCCACCACCTGCTATCGTTTGTGTATTATTATTATGTACAGTTATCTCATTTCGGTGTGGAGAGTGGGGCTTTAGATACCTTCACGACGTGCGTGACCGTGAGCTAAAAACCTTAGCAACTACGGTCGGTATGATCTATCTTCTATCTATAGCGCACAGGGCTGCACAGAGCAAAGGCTAGCTAGTTCCATTTCACAGACCTTCTTATCGAGAAGAAATGGCGCTGCGCGCTGGACTACAAACAAAACAAAAGCGAGCTTCGTGTGTGTGATACGGCTCTAGCTGCTAGTGCTACCCACAGCGCGAGACGCGAGACGCCGCCAGCCGCAGCCCAGCCGAGGGAGACGAAGGAGCGAACGATCATGCACCCTGACGCATTGACTTTCTTTTTTGGTGTACTAACACATTTGGTTGATTCAGCTGTCTCTCAAGACTCTCTCAACTCCAGAGTTGTGCGTACCTTGACGATCTGAGCTCCGCCTCGACCGTTCACTGGACTTTTCGACGGCAGCCCCCGTGACGTGGCAGTCGCGCGTCCTCAATGCTCGACCAGCAGGCTGCCCGCATGGACCACCGGCCCGTCAATGTAGTGGAGCGTCTTGCACAGCGGCTCGCGCGCAAGCGCAAAGGAGCCGAGCGCCTGCCACGCGTGCTTGGCCACACACTCCACCGCAGCCACGACGCAGCGGGCAGCGCGGTGCATGCGGAGGTGGAGGCGGCGCAGAGCGACGCGAGGAGGTACGGCTGCGCGATCGCGTTGAGCTTGACTAGCGGCAGCGAGTTGAACGACGTGACGACGCCGTCGACGACGGGGAAGCCGCCGCGCTGCATGAGCGGGCTGTGCAAGCCGCGGCCGCTCGTCGCGCGCACGGAGAGAACGGCGTGCGGCTCGGGCTCCGCCGCGCCACGCCCCACGGCCCAAACGAGCTCGCCGACGCGCACGTCCTTCGCCTGCTTGAGCTGCGTGCAGCACGTCTCTCCGACGGGGAGGTGGTGCGTCGGCGTGAGCCGCAGCGTCGGCGTGAGCCGCAGCGTCGTGTTGGCTGAGGTGGCGAGAGCGAAGAAGAGGGCGCCCTCCGCGCTGTGGTCGGCGAGCGACCACGGCGTGACGACGTCGAAGCCGAGCGTGCCGTCCGCCCAACCGACGAGGAAGGCGTCGCCCTCGCGCAGCTCGTCGAGGCGGACGGTGCGCCCATCGCGAAGGGCAGCGGTGGCCGAGCTGGGGAAGCACGGCGGATCAGGGTGGGCCGGCCGCGGAGGACATCACGGCTGCCGCGGAGCAGCTAGCCTTCCTCACACGCATGGCCGAGCAGCTGGGGGTGGCTAAAGTCGGCTTCGACGCGCCGCCCGTCACGGTCACGGTGGTCGTTGCGCCGCCGCCACCCTCCGCCTCGCCCTCGCCGCCGCCGCCCTCCGCCTCGCCGCTGCCGCCGCCTGCCTCCGCGCCGTCGCCGCCGCCGCCGTCCTTCACGCCCCTCATCGACGTCGATCCAGGACGGTCTGATGAACACACCAGCGAAAACGCTGGTGACGATGGCCCAGTGCTCGAGCTGTGGGCGGTGGCTCTTATCGCTGTGGGAGCGGCCGCTGCAGTGCTGTGCTTGGGGGGCTGTTGCATTTGGCGAAGACGGAGGGGCGCTTGTGCCGTCCGCCATCGCCGCGACGCGATGCAAGACTGAGGCCGAGTGTGGAGTCGTGCCGGGATTGCGGGTAAGTAGCCAACTGGAGGTGCCAGTGGCAACTGTGCGTCTCTGAATCTTTGAAAATGTGTGCACCTGCTGTGCTTTCGTACCTGTGAGTGAGAGCTGATGTACGCGTATCGTTCCATCGGTCTCGCGCCTATATGTGTTCCGCCTCAGAGCGTCGGAGCAGTGAATGTGTCCACACCGTGTTAGCCGCGTGTACGGCGCTCGTTTACGGAGCCGCATCTAACTTGTGCATGGTCTGAGACTTCTCTCTCCAGTCTACGAAGAGATTAGGTTTAGGAGCAGCAGGATCCAGGAACCCGAGGCGCGAGGGACCATGTGGAAGACGGCTAGTGCTAGTCCCCCATTCTTTTTCTACTAAGCAAAATTCGAGCCAATTGAGGAAACTCAAGCGGGCAGGCTGGAAGCACTGAGGGACGGCCGATGTTCGCCGAGTGCCAGACCTGATTTTAGAATCGCTCGCTGGTAGGCGCTGGGTGGCGCGGGGGGCGGCGGGATTCCCCGCACATATATTGGCGAGCTGTGTCGTCTCAACGCTGTTGCGAAAACGGAAAAGAAAAACGTATTGCTATTGCGTAGACGAGCACGAATGCGAGACAAAACCGAAACAGAGAGGCAGATCTGCACCTTGCACCTTCCTTCGCCCCCTTCCACAGACATTCGACAATTTCTCACATCACCAAATGCTGCTGGATGATTGCCGCCTTGAGCAACCGCTGCACCCCGAGCACCGCGCGCGAGGCCAGCGCCAGGGGCGGCTGCTCGCCCCCCTCCGCGCCGCCGCCCGAGCTCGCCTTGAGCTCCTCCGCCAGCAAGCCCGCGCTGCGCCGCAGCGCGAGCAGATCGTCCATCGAGCAGCGCAGCGCCGGCCCGTCGCCGTGTAGCCACGCGTAGTGCGCCGCGTCCGCGCCGAGTGCGTGCCTCGCCACCAGCGCGCTCACCGACGCGTCGACGTGCGCGGCAAACTCGTTCGGCGGCGGGCCGCCCTCCCCGCCCGGCCGCCCGTCCGCCTCTGCCAGCGAGCACGCGAGCCGTAGCTTCCTGGCCGCCTCGCCGGCCAGCACCTAGTCAGCCGCGCGGGCGAGCTCCTAGACACTTCCTATTCCTAGACACTTCCTAGACACTTTCTAGACACTTCCTAGACACTCCCTAGACAGTTCCTAGTCAGCCGCGCGGGCGAGCTCCTCGGGTGATCTCGGGTGATCTCGGGTGATCTCGGGTAATAGTCCGCCTCGCGGACGAGCTCCTCGGGTGCAGTTGCGACGACCCAGCCACGGGAGGGAGGGTGCAGGGAGGGTGCAGGGAGGGTGCAGGGAGGGTGCAGGGAGGGTGGAGGGAGGGTGCAGGGAGGGTGCAGGGAGGGTGTGTAGGAAGGGTGCGCAAGAGGGGTCTCTAGGTGTCACGCACCGGCCCGCTCGGCGCCGCCCGGCCGCGAGGGAGGGAGGCGGGGGCCGGGCGCCCCGCGTCGGCAGCCGCGTCGGCGGCCTCGCCGAGCGCGCCGCGCGCCCTTGCCAGGAGGCGCTCGAGCAGCGACTCGGCTGGCGCCTAATGAACGAACTAATTAACTATTAATTAACTACGACTGAGTAATTAAGCTCGAACAGCGACTCGGCTGGGGCCCGCCGCCGTCGCTGCCGCCTCGGGCGCCCGGCAGCGGGTGCCCACTTCCCGAGCGCGGGTTGCCGATGCGAGCAAGCAGCGTCTTTGGGGGAGGTGGCGGAGGAGGGGGGGAGGGGGGGGGGGCGTCAGGAGATGCCAAGAGAGGGCCCTGAAGAAGGGGGAGGGGAGGGAGGGAGGGAGTCAGGGAGGCAGGGAGGGAGGTAGGAAGGGCGGAGGGGAGGCTGGCAGAGAGGGCGGAGGCAGGGTGGAGGCAGGGTGGAGGAAGGGTGCAGGGGGGAGGGGCCTTGACAGGGTGGAGTCCGCCGGCCGCGACGTTGGCGCTCGTCGCTGCGAGCGGCGCGCGCGCACTGCTCGCCGAGATCACGCCTGCGCAATAGAAAGGGGTGGGGGGGGGGGGTCGGCAACGTGTCGCGGAAGTGCCCGCCTCTCCCGCCGCCGACATCTTACCCGCTGCGAGAGCGGCGGCGGCGGCGGCGGGTGCCGCGTTGATTGCCTCGCCATACAGCACGCTCATCTGCTGTGTGGCGAGCACCTAGCCGAGCCGAGCCGAGATGTCTCCGAGAGATGTCTCCTAGATATGGGGAGATGTGGGGAGATGTGGGGAGATGTGGGGAGATGTGGGGAGATGTGGGGAGATGTCTCCGAGAGATGTCTCCGAGGCTCATCCGAGATCGGCACGCCCAGCAGCTGCGTAGTGAGAGGGGTGAGAGGCCCCCAGACCCTCAGTCGTGGCGCTGCTCTCGGCGAATCCCGGCGAATCCCGGCGAATCCCGGCGAATCCCGGCGAATCCCGGCGAATCCCGGCGAATCCCGGCGAACCCCGGCGAACCCCGGCGAGGCTCGCGCGAGGCCTCGCGCGAGTCTCGCGCGAATCTCGGCGGGCTCCATCTCGGCGGGCTCCATCTCGGCGGGCTCCATCTCGGCGGGCTCATCTCGCCTCGCGCACGAAGCGGCGCTGCGAGGCGGGCCATGCCGCCGCGAGCAAGTCGACCTAGACACGTCCTAGACACGTCCTAGACACTTCCCAGAGGCCATGCCGCCGCGAGCAAGTCGACCGTGTCCGCGTCGAGCGAGGGAGGCGGCGGCTCGTCCGAGGAGGACCCAGGCGGCGGAGGCGGAGGCGGCAGCGGAGGCGGCGGAGGCGGAGGAGGAGGAGGTGGAGGAGGTGGTGGAGGCGGTGGTGGCGGAGGGGGAGGCTCCGCCGAAGCCTCGACCGGTGTGACCACCCCGCCGCCCTGCCTCTCGCCTTGCTGCCTCTCGCCCACCTCGGCCCCTCCCCCCTCTCCGCCGCTGCCTCCCCCCTCTCCGCCGCTGCCGCCGCTGCCGCCGCTGCCGCTGCCGCCGCGCCCTTCGCGCCGCCGCCGCGAGACGGACGGCAGTCCGGTGGCTGGAGACGTGTCGACCGTGCGGCGGTCGGACGCGGCTTGGCGGGCGGCGACCGCGGCGGCGGGGGGAGCCGCGGCGGCGTCAGCGGCGGCGTCAGCGGTGGCGGCGGCGGCGGCGGCAGCGGCGCCGCCCCTCTCCGGTGTTGCCGGGCCGAATTGCGGCTCTGGCGGCGCGGCGTCGTCGGAAGCGGTGCGGCGCGTTGCGGCGGGTCGCGGGGGCGTGTCCCACTCCCCCGCCGCCACGCTCTCTCCCATCCTCCGCACCGCAACCTCCCTCGCCCTCGCCAGCACGGGCTCGCATAGCGGGGAGACCGCCTGATGGGGGAGGGTCGGAGGAGGTGGCTAGGAGGTGTCTAGGAGGTGTCTAGGAGGTGTCTAGGAGGTGTCTAGGAGGTGTCTAGGAGGTGTCTAGGAGGTGTCTAGGAGGTGTCTAGGAGGTGTCTAGGAGGTGTCTAGGAGGTGTCTAGGAGGTGTCTAGGAGGTGTCTAGGAAGTGTCTAGGAGGTGTCTAGGAGGTGTCTAGGAGGTGTCTAGGAGGTGTCTAGGAGGTGTCTAGGAGGTGTCTAGGAAGTGTCGGAAGGGTCTAGAGAGACCGCCTGGCGGGAGGCTCGAGATCTGGGGAGATCTGGGGAGATATGGGGAGATGTGGGGAGATATGCCCGCCTGCCGAAAAGCAGCTCGCGCCGCGGCCCCGACGGCCTCCCACAGCGGCCGGCTGCGCGCCTGCTCGGGGAGAGTTCCGGGAAGGTTCCGAGAAGGGGCGGGGGAGGGTTCCGAGAAGGGGCGGGGGAGGGCTCCAATGGTGCCTCCGCCGCGTCTCGAGATATGGTGAGATGTGGGGAGATGTGGGGAGATGTGGGGAGATGTGGGGCTGCGTGCCTCCGCCGCGTCTCGAGATGTGGGGAGATGTGGGGAGATGTGGGGAGATGTGGGGAGATGTGGGGCTGCGTGCCTCCGCCGCGTCTCGAGATGTGGGGAGATGTGGGGAGATGTGGGGAGATGTGGGGCTGCATGCCTCCGCCGCGTCTCGAGATGTGGGGAGATGTGGGGAGATGTGGGGCTGCGTGCCTCCGCCGCGTCTCGAGATGTGGGGAGATGTGGGGAGATGTGGGGAGATATGGGGCTGCGTGCCTCCGCCGCGTCTCGAGATGTGGGGAGATGTGGGGAGATGTGGGGAGATGTGGGGCTGCGTGCCTCCGCCGCGTCTCGAGATGTGGGGAGATGTGGGGAGATGTGGGGAGATGTGGGGCTGCGTGCCTCCGCCGCGTCTCGAGATGTGGGGAGATGTGGGGAGATGTGGGGAGATGTGGGGAGATGTGGGGCTGCGTGCCTCCGCGGCATCTCGAGCGTCGACCACCTCCAGAGGCTCTTCCTCGCCGCAACCGTCGGCGGCGAGGGGCAGGCCTGACGTGCTGCACGAGGTATGACTGAAACGAGTCGTTGATACCGGTGAGCACGCCAGCATCGGGGCGGGAGGACGGTGTGTTGCGCAGAAGCATGCGTGGCACCGCGTGAGTACGAGGGGCTACCAGGGAGATACGAGGACAGCGGAAGACCGCCGAGTGTACAGTCGACTGCGGCGGAGTGCGTGTCCTCTCGAGCGCTGGCTGGGAGACAGGACAGCGTCTTCCCGCTTCTAGCGTTGCCGGGCCTCCGAAGGCCGCTCCCCCGAGGATGGGCGAGAGGCTGGCGGGCGAGGGCGGCGCGTTGGCGGACGCCTCGCCGAGAGCCCAGACTAGCTGGCGGCGCGAGCGGGAGGGCAGCGGGAGGACGGGCGGGTCGGGCGGGAAGAAGACGCGCTCACCGCCCGCCGCCTCGCCGCCGACCGCCGCCACCACGAGATCCCGGTGCTCCTCGCTCATCCGCGCGGCGTCCGCCTTCCACGAGAAGATGGCCCGCTGCGCCCCGATGTCTCCCCCCACATCTCCCCCACATCTCCCGCGCCTTCCACGAGAAGATGGCCCGCTGCCATAGCCCGCGCTGCCCCCCGACATCTCCCCGACATCTCCCCGACATCTCCCCGACATCTCCCCGACATCTCCCCGACATCTCCCCGACATCTCCCCGACATCTCCCCGACATCTCCCCGACATCTCCCCGACATCTCCCCGACATCTCCCCGACATCTCCCCGACATCTCCCCGACATCTCCCCGACATTTCCCCCCCCCCCCTCTCCCCCCCCCCCCCTCTCCCGCGCCTCCGGGTCAGCAGAGACGACGCCGAAGAGGAGGGGGACCGGTGCGTGAAGCATGTCGGCGAGGCAGTCGGGTAGGACGGGGAGGTAGCCTCCCGCCCACTGCAGCGGGGCGAGGCAGTGCAGCAGCCCCTCCGCCGCGGACGTCAGGCCGAGGGGCGAGCGCGCCACGAGGACGACCGCCCGCTCCTGCGGGGGAAACGTCCGAGAAAGGTCCCGATTTTGGGGGAGAGAGGAGGGCGCCGAG
>NW_005198467.1:251837-253187 GCF_000372725.1 Emiliania huxleyi CCMP1516 | reverse complement strand
GAAAGATGTTGGGGAAGAATGTGGGGGAAAATGTGGGGGCTAGCGTAGCTTCCAGCCGGCGTCTCGAGATGTGGGGAGATGTGGGGAGATGTGGGGAGATGTGGGGCTGCGTGCCTCCGCCGCGTCTCGAGATGTGGGGAGATGTGGGGAGATGTGGGGAGATGTGGGGAGATGTGGGGCTGCGTGCCTCCGCCGCGTCTCGAGATGTGGGGAGATGTGGGGAGATGTGGGGAGATGTGGGGAGATGTGGGGCTGCGTGCCTCCGCGGCATCTCGAGCGTCGACCACCTCCAGAGGCTCTTCCTCGCCGCAACCGTCGGCGGCGAGGGGCAGGCCTGACGTGCTGCACGAGGTATGACTGAAACGAGTCGTTGATACCGGTGAGCACGCCAGCATCGGGGCGGGAGGACGGTGTGTTGCGCAGAAGCATGCGTGGCACCGCGTGAGTACGAGGGGCTACCAGGGAGATACGAGGACAGCGGAAGACCGCCGAGTGTACAGTCGACTGCGGCGGAGTGCGTGTCCTCTCGAGCGCTGGCTGGGAGACAGGACAGCGTCTTCCCGCTTCTAGCGTTGCCGGGCCTCCGAAGGCCGCTCCCCCGAGGATGGGCGAGAGGCTGGCGGGCGAGGGCGGCGCGTTGGCGGACGCCTCGCCGAGAGCCCAGACTAGCTGGCGGCGCGAGCGGGAGGGCAGCGGGAGGACGGGCGGGTCGGGCGGGAAGAAGACGCGCTCACCGCCCGCCGCCTCGCCGCCGACCGCCGCCACCACGAGATCCCGGTGCTCCTCGCTCATCCGCGCGGCGTCCGCCTTCCACGAGAAGATGGCCCGCTGCGCCCCGATGTCTCCCCCCACATCTCCCCCACATCTCCCGCGCCTTCCACGAGAAGATGGCCCGCTGCCATAGCCCGCGCTGCCCCCCGACATCTCCCCGACATCTCCCCGACATCTCCCCGACATCTCCCCGACATCTCCCCGACATCTCCCCGACATCTCCCCGACATCTCCCCGACATCTCCCCGACATCTCCCCGACATCTCCCCGACATCTCCCCGACATCTCCCCGACATCTCCCCGACATCTCCCCGACATCTCCCCGACATCTCCCCGACATCTCCCCGACATCTCCCCGACATCTCCCCGACATAACCCCGAGCGCTCCCTGACAGGTGCGCGATCTCTGCCCTACAGCTCCCCGGACCTCCCCTAGCTACGTCCCTGGTCTGCACTGCTGTCGTCGACCTCGTATCTGCCACCCTCAAAGGTTTTTTCTTCCATTTCTCTGCTCCTGGTAGTGACTTTTGCCTGGCGTGGCGCTTCGTTGGCTTCCCTCCGTCCTATGCTTCCTCCCCC
>NW_005198467.1:229531-251737 GCF_000372725.1 Emiliania huxleyi CCMP1516 | reverse complement strand
ACAGAAGCACGGTGAGCTCGGCGCCGCACAGCGCGAGCATAGGTGCGGCGCTCCAGTCGCCCCACCCTTCCATGCCCACCACGCCGCCCGCCACCCGCGCGCCGCCGCCGCCGCCGCCGCCGCCGCCGGAAGCGAGCGTGCCGCTGGCTGCGCTCGGCTGCGGCCAGAGCGAGGCGGCCGGGGCGGCGCTCTCCTCGAGCAGCGAGAGCACGTCGAGCTGGCGGGCGGCACAGCGCGCCTACAAGGGCGGGGCGAGGCGCGTGCTATCAACGGCTAACGCAAGACAACGCGCAACGGCCCGGGGTAGGGCGCCTCCAGCCACCGGTGGAGCGAGACGGCAGGAGCGCAGCCGACGCCGCCGTCGCTTCTCTGCCGACGGAGCGTGCGGCGCACGCGCGTCTCCGCAGACACGATGGCGCTCGCTGAGACATCGCCGCCGCCGCCGCCGCCGCCGCCGCCGCCGCCGCCGCCGCCACTGTCACCACCGCCATCGTTGCTGCCGCCGCCGGTGGCATCGCCACGTCCGTCCGGGAAGACGCGCGTGACGTGCTGCTGCCTGCGCGCCCGCCGCCTCTCCCTCCAGTCGTCGGGGCGAGGCGGCCGCTCGCCTTCGCCTCCCGCCCGGCCGATGCCGGTGGCGGCGGCGAGGCGTCCGCCTCCACCCTCGCGCAGACTCGGGTGTGAGCGCTGCCGCTGTGGGAGAGGGAGCGAGGCGCGCGCCGCGGCGTCGGAGCGGTAGAGCTTGGAGAGCGCGCGCAGGCACCGCTGCGCGTCGAGGATGCACGGCGCGGTGGAGAGCAGCGCGAGGCTCTGCGGGCCTTCGCCCGACGGCGGCCCGTTTCCGGCCGGAGGGGTGACCACCGAGAGGAAGAGGCGCGTGCCGCTGGCGGAGAGCACATTGCAGGTGAAGCTTCCAAGAGCGCCGCCCGCGCTCTCGTCGGCGGTGCAGAAGGCGGTCACCTTGGGCGGGAGCGGGAGGGCGCCGGGAGCATCCTCGGGAGGGAAGCGGTACAGCACGACGCGCCGGCCGCCCGACGTGCCGCACACGAAGAGGACCCGCTGGCTGGCTGGCCGCGTTTCGAGCATGAATCAAACGCGTTTGGGCTGGCTGTTACCAAAATGATACGAAAAAAAGGCGCGCAGAACGAGTCTGCGGCGCCCGATTCGCGGTTGGGACGAGTGCGCGACGCGGACGAACCGCTCAATGTGGCCGGCAGCTCGTTCTGCCGGCGGGGTTGGTTGGGGAGGACCGGCACGGGGAAGGCCGACCTCCCCGGAGGGGTCGCCCCCTGGAGGGGCCCCGAGAAGTAAACTCTTTTTTTAGTTTTTAGAGTGCGGTGTGTGTAAAACCGTATATATGCATGTGCATGCATTTCGATAAAAAAAATGGACCCAACGCCCCGACTCGTGGTGACGAACCGGCGTGCATTCGCCACGCACGCGCTATCCGCCGTTCTGTGCGCATGCCTCAGGCGCCGGCGGCCCGTTGCGCGAATAGCCCGCCCGTCGGCGCGCAACCTTCTCCTGCAGCTCTGGGTGGAGGACGGGCGCAACGGGCCTGTCCGCCGCTGCGCCGCCGCCGCCGCATCTCCGCTCAAAAATAGTGCGGCGCAAGTCCGGCACCGCCGCTTCCTCGCCGGCGGGAGAGGGTTCGGCGCCGCTCGTCGTCGCCTCGGCGGAGCCGTCGGCCGACCGGATCATGGTGACGCACCAGCGCGACCAGCGCGCCGCCATGCGCTGCTCGCACGCGCCGACCACCTAAGGCACCGGCACGGGCGGCTGGGAGGGGCGTGTGGCCTCTGCCTGCCTCGGCGGCCTCCTCGTCCCCGCGGAGGCACCTCGAGCGTCGGGTGAGGCGGGAGGAGGGCAAGCGACTCGGCGAGGGGGAGGGTGCACGGCAGCAGGAAGACCAGCCGCCCGCCCGGGACGAGAGAGGCCGTGGCGAGGGAGAAGAGGTCGGCGAGGATCGCCTGGAAAGAGACAGGTACGCGCGTATAAAAAGACGTGTTCCTCTGTTTTGAAGCGGTCGGCGAGGGTCGCCTGAAAAGAGACAGTACGCGCGTGAAAACAGAAATATGATGACCTTCCGTCTTGAAGAGGTTGGCGAAGATCGCCTCGAGCGGCGCGGCCGCCGTGCGGGGGACGTGCGAGGCGAGCTGCGCCTGTGGACGTGTCCCGGACGTGTCGTGGACGTGTCGTGGACATGCCTCGAGGGACGTGCGAGGCGAGCTGCGCCTCCTCGAGAGTTCGCTGTCTAGGAAGTGTCTAGGAAGTGTCTAGGAAGTGTCTAGGAGGTGTCTAGGAGGTGTCTAGGAGGTGTCTAGGAGGTGTCTAGGAGGTGTCTAGGAGGTGTCTAGGAGGTGTCTAGGAGGTGTCTAGGAAGTGTCGCCTCCTCGAGGGTTCGCTCGGAGAGCGGAGCGTCGTCGAGCGTCGCCGATCGCTCGCGGATGCCGTAGGGCGGGTCGGTGATGATGGCGTCAAGGAAGGGACGCGGCCGCCTGCGGACGTGTCCCGGACACGTCAGCGACGTGCCATGGACTGTCATGGACGTGTCAAAGAGGGGACGCGACCGCCCTCCGCACCCGACGGGCGGCGTCTAGGAGGTGTCTAGGAAGTGTCTAGGAGGCGTCTAGGAAGTGTCTAGGAGGTGTCTAGGAGGTGTCTAGGAGGTGTCTAGGAGGTGTCTAGGAGGTGTCTAGGAAGTGTCTAGGAGGTGTCTAGGAGGTGTCTAGGAAGTGCACCCGACGGGCGGCGCGCGGGACGTGCGCAGCGGGCAGCCGGCGCGCCCCGAGTCGGCATGGACGAGACCGAGAAGGGGGGGCAGCCCGTACTGCTCGAAGGTGAGGCCGATCGACTGCCTCTTCGGCTGAGTCGCCTTGGAAGGGCCAGATCGGGACCGCACCGCGCCGCGAAGCACCGGGGCGTACAGGTCGGAGCCGAGCACGCGTGCGCCAAAGGCGGCGGCGCCGACGAGGCAGCTCGCGGTGCCTACGGACATGTCCCGGACGTGTCATGGACGGGTCATGGACGTGTCAGCAGCAGCGAGTAGTCCATCAGCCTACGGACATGTCCCGGACGTGTCATGGACGTGTCATGGACGTGTCAGCAGCAGCGAGTAGTCCATCAGCCTACGGACATGTCCCGGACATGTCCCGGACGTGTCATGGACGTGTCAAAGGTCGAGGCGGCTCGCGGCTCCGCAGAACGGGTCGAAGACGAGCTGCGAGGGCCCGCACCTCGCCAGGTTGGCCATCACGAGCGAGAGCTCCTAATTAATGAGTTAATTCGCTGGTTGATTCGGTCATTAAATCCAGGTTGGCCATCACGAGCGAGAGCTCCTAATTAATGAGTTAATTCGCTGGTGAATTCGTTCATTAAATCCAGGTTGGCCATCACGAGCGAGAGCTCCTAATTAATGAGTTAATTCGCTGGTTGATTCGGTCATTAAATCCAGGTTGGCCATCACGAGCGAGAGCTCCTAATTAATGAGTTAATTCGCTGGTTAATTCGTTCATTAAATCCAGGTTGGCCATCACGAGCGAGAGCTCCTAATTAATGAGTTAATTCGCTGGTTGATTCGGTCATGAAATCCAGGTTGGCCATCACGAGCGAGAGCTCCTAATTAATGAGTTAATTCGCTGGTTAATTCGGTCATTAAATCCAGGTTGGCCATCACGAGCGAGAGCTCCTAATTAATGAGTTAATTCGCTGGTTGATTCGGTCATTAAATCCAGGTTGGCCATCACGAGCGAGAGCTCCTAATTAATGAGTTAATTCGCTGGTTGATTCGGTCATTAAATCCAGGTTGGCCATCACGAGCGAGAGCTCCTAATTAATGAGTTAATTCGCTGGTTGATTCGGTCATTAAATCCAGGTTGGCCATCACGAGCGAGAGCTCCTAATTAATGAGTTAATTCGCTCGTCAATTCGTTCATTAAATCCAGGTTGGCCATCACGAGCGAGAGCTCCTAATTAATGAGTTAATTCGCTGGTTGATTCGTTCATTAAATCCAGGTTGGCCATCACGAGCGAGAGCTCCTAATTAATGAGTTAATTCGCTGGTTGATTCGTTCATTAAATCCAGGTTGGCCATCACGAGCGAGAGCTCCTAATTAATGAGTTAATTCGCTGGTTAATTCGTTCATTAAATCCAGGTTGGCCATCACGAGCGAGAGCTCCTAATTAATGAGTTAATTCGCTCGTCAATTCGTTCATTAAATCCAGGTTGGCCATCACGAGCGAGAGCTCCTAATTAATGAGTTAATTAGCTGGTTGATTCGTTCATTAAATCCAGGTTGGCCATCACGAGCGAGAGCTCCTAATTAATGAGTTAATTCGCTGGTTGATTCGTTCATTAAATCCAGGTTGGCCATCACGAGCGAGAGCTCCGCGTCGAGGGAGGTGGTGCCAATGTAGTTCCGCCGCTTGAGGTCGAGTCGACCGACCAGCTCCCGCTGCCCAACGCCAACCTTTGGGGGGGGAGGACGGGGGGGCGGGGGGCTTGGCATCGGCTCGTCGGCTGCCGCGGCTCACACCCGTCCGGAGCCAGCCCCATCTTCCCAAGTGTGGCTGCCAAGGTAGCAGTGCGGGGCGTGCGCAAGCCTCGAGCCCAAAGTAGAAGCGGAAGGCAGCCGCGGCGGGCCCGCCGCCGCCGCCGCCGCCACCGCCGCCGCCGCCGCCGCCACCACCACCACCGCCGCCGCCGCCGTCACCGCCGCCCTCACCGCCGCCCTCACCGCCGCGGTCACCGCCGCGGCCACCGCCGCCGCCGCCCGCGCCCGCCGCCGCGTCGCCGGCAGTCCCACCAGCAGCAGGACCGACAAAGTCCACGAGCAGGACGAGCGTGTAGTCGGGCGACTTGAGCCGCACTTTGCCGCGAGGAGAGAGCAGCTTGGCGAGGCGCGTGATCAGCTCGAGGCGGTCCGGCTCGCTCGCGCTCCCGCCGTACCCGTCCACCACCACCTTGAAGCTCGACCCCTCGCGCAGGTACGGCGCGTACACCTCGGCCGGGCACGCGCGGAGCCGCCCCTCCAGCTCGGCAATCGAGGCGCCGCTCGCCCACACCTCGACGAAGCGCTTGACGAGCACCGCGCGCGCCGCGACTCGCGCTAGGCCGGCGGAGCCGCTGGAGCAGCTCACGGGGAGGTAGACGCCGCCCGCGCCGGCAGAGAGCTCGTCGATGTCGGCGTCGGTCGCAGAGACGTCAACGCCAACCGCCTCGGCCGCCGCGAGCAGCTCTGGCACGCGAAAGTCGAGCCACTCGTGCACAAAGTGGCAGAGGTGGCTGACGCTGGATGCCACGGTCGTAGCCACGGTCGTTGCCGACGTGGGCGGCTCCAAGGCCCGAGTGTCTATAGACGGAGGCATGGCAGACATGGTCACCCCACGGGAGCGACTCCAGAAGAAAATACCTCTGCGGGTCGTAGGTCTCGGACTAGCACACAGTCCGACCCTGTCCTTAGCTAGGGTGTGTTTCGTTACCTAAGACGGTGGAAACCACACCGTCAAGTGGACCCGTGGGATTCGGTCAGGCTGCGGGAGGCAGGGGCGAGGCCAGGAGGGGCTGCCGGAGTGCACGACCCAGCCTGCGATTCCTCGCACCCACGGCCAGCCGGGAGGGCTGCTCCCCGGGAGTACGCCAGCCCGGGAGGGTCGCAAAGCCGGGAGGGCGCAGGGGCGTCGCCTCGAGCGGCGTCCAGGCGCCAACTCGGCTGCCCCCGTTAGCTGCCCACGAGGATGACCGCTCCAGCCGCCCGTCGATAGGCCGATGGCGGCGGGTCATCGGCCCACCCGGCCCTGGCGCGTTCCGGGGGGGACACCCGTGTGGTGAGGTACTCGACGTGTTCGCCCCTCCTCATCACCTTTCCCGATAGCGGGCACGCGGCGAGAGCGGCGCGGAGTCGCTCGTCGGCGGCGCGCTTGGCTTCGGCGAGGGTTTCGGCGTAGGCGACACCCTCGGCCTCGGCGAGGGTTTCGGCGTAGGCGACACCCTCGGCCTCGGTCCCGGTGGGGCCGTCCCCGTCCTCGTCGGAGCGAAACTCCCTCCCGTGCTCCGGCCCCGTCGGCGGTGGGTAGGCGGGCGTCTGGGCGATGGGGTCGGGTGGCCCTGCGGGGGCGGCGTCGCCCGGCACATGCGCGGACGCCGCGCCCGCTTGCTCGCTCGGCATCGCCGCGTCCTCGTGGTCCACGCTGCCCGGCGCCAGGCTCGCGTGCGTGCTCGAGCTGCCAGCGGCACTAGGGTCAGGGCGGGGCGACGGGCGTGGCCCACTGATGCGGACCACCTCCACATCCTCCCTCTCGTAGCGGCCGCCGGCAAACGTAGGTATCGTAGTGTGCAGCTGCTCCGGGTTTGCCGAATTCAGGAGTCTCCATGCAACATGCCATGAGCCGTCGACCGGCTCGACGGGGCCGCCGCACCAGTCCCCCAGGCAATATTGTACCTTCGAGGACCACAGCTCGCCGCAAGCGCGGCAGCGCATGTCGCTGCCATCTTGCCAATGGTACACCTCGTGCTCGTCCCAGGTCTCGTCGAGGATCCAGTGGCACGTCGGGCACTGGATGGTGCCGGCGGGGATGTGGCCCTCGCCACAGCGGGTACACGTGCCGCGATACGACGTGAAGCCGCCTCTGGCTGAGGGGCACGATCACGGAGTAGACGTCTTCGACGTTCGCGTCCTGCGCGCGCGCGCAATGGGGGGGATTGACTCTCACAATGCCGGCTCTGCGGCGCCCGCCGCCATTGGGGGGGATGCGATCACCCCCCATGGGTGCCCTCTTTCTAGTCATTCTAGTGAATGAATTGACTCGTCCCAGTGGATGTGTCCGATTTCCGACGTCCCTGTCAAAATGTGCGTGACGTCCGATCCTTTGTAATCGTCTAGAGACGCTGGATACATGAGCACGGAGCCGGCCGCTCCCGGCCCCACGCTGCGCCCACGGCCCGCGCGGCCGGCGCAGCCGCCCGGGAGCTCAGGCGCTACCGCTCCGCTTGCGCACTTCCACATGGTCCCTCGCGGGTCCCTGCTGCTCCTAATCTCTTCGTACCCCATCCTCCTGCTGATCTAAAGTGCTCCAAGTTAAGTTTATCATAATACATAACATCCACCTCAAAAAACAAGAGAGAAACGACAGACGTGCGTGAGAGGAGATCGCCCGACGGCTCGCCGAGATGGGCCATACACGCATACCGAGGCAAGCCAGCACACACGGCTAAAGAAATCATGGCGGGCCGCCTAGGCCCTTGGATCGGAGGTAGAGTCGGTGGAGCCTTGCTTCTCCGCCGCCCCTTCTCTCGCCGCCCCAGCCTCCGCCCCAGCTGGTCCCGTTGCCGCCGCCGGCTCCGCCGCCACTGCCTCAGCCGCCGCCGCCGGCTCCGCCGCCGCCACCTCTGGCGCCTCAGATCCGCTGGCGAACCGCAGCGGCGCTCCCTCTGCGCCGCCCGCCGCGGCGACGAAGCCGCACCTGTGAGCAGAGGGGGAGAAGAAGAAAAATCAGCGCGGCTGTGAGCAGAGAGGGGCTGACGCGGTGAGGCGTGGAACGGGGGGGGGGGGGGGGGAGGAGGATATCGGCTGCATCTCGGCGGCGTCTCGCAAGTTTCTCGGAGGGAGCTCGGCACCGCTCGTAGAAGGCAGCTCCGTCGGCCTGGTAGGCGGGGTGCAACCTCACGTCGGCCACGCCCGCGGCACGCGCGCGCTGCGCAATGTCAGCGAGCAGCACTGCCTCCGCCGCCTCTCCGAGCTCGAGGTACTGCGGGTTGACAACAACCTAATTTCGGGTAATCTCGGGTAATCTCGGGTAAGCTCGAGGTACTGCAAGAGACGCCGTGAGCCGTGAGCTGCGGGAAGCTCGCTCCTCCTTGGGCGCCCTCCTCCTCTCCTCTCTTCTCCCTTTTTCTCCCCTTTTCTCCTTTTTTCTCCCCCCCCTTTTCCCCCGCCCCCCCTCCCCTTTCCCCCCCCCCCCCCGCCCCTCTCCCCCCCTCTCCCTCTTCACAGCGGCGCGCTGTGACCAGGCGCACTCCGACTTTGCGGCGCACGTGGGCAGCGTCCACTGCAGTGCCTCTCGGAGCCGGAGGACGGACGAGGGCGAACGAGGGCGAGGAGGTGGAGGCGGCGAGAGAGCCGAGATGGAGCCGAGGGATAGCCGAGATTCGTCCGAGCTGCAGCCGAGCTGTCGCCGGCACCGCGTCGATCGAGACGTGGTCCTCCCACTGCGAGACGAAGGCGATTGCGGAGCCGCGGCCGGCGGAGATTGCGGCTGCGCGGGCGGAGAGGGAGGGAGGGTGCGTGCGCACAGCCCCCAGCACGGTGCGCAATGCCGAAGGCCAGGTGAGGGTGTCCGCGAGGGGAGCCCCACGGCGGCTCGCCTCGGAGGGATGTGCGCGAGAGCGTCTCAGCCTGCGACTTGTGCGGCTCCTCCAGCGTCTCAAACGAAAGCGAGCCCTTCTCACACAGCCCGAGGATCATCGCCGTCGACTTGACGCGCGGTAGCGTCTCGGCCAGCTGCTTCAGCTTGAGCGCTCGCTCGCCGATCGCCTCGTCCTGCGGCCCGCGAAAGCCAGCAGCGCGCAGGTCGCGGGACGCCTTCTCCCAGGCCGCCAGCAGACCGATGGACTGCGCTGGCTGCAGCTGCCGGAGCATGTATTCGGTTGCCGGGAGCACGGCGGCGGCGGGGGGGCAGCAGCGAGCGACCCGCGCCGTTCCGCTGGTGTGCAGCAGCGCCGCGGCGAAGGTGAAGGCAGCGAGCATATACACACACACAAAGGGGCAAACCCCGGAAAGCTGCCGGAAAGTACCTGGTAGGCGGCGCGCGCTGCGGCGGAGGCCGCGGCTGGGGCCACGGCGGAGGCGGCGGCAGGCCGGGCTAGCGAGTCGGAGGGCTGGGCGGGCGTCGGCGACTACGTGCTCCATGACGGCGCCCTCGCCGAGGTGCTGGCTGTCCAGGACGAGGACGACGCCTTCGGTTACTGGACCGTCACGTGTTCAACGACGTTGAACAGTGTTCAACCACGGCGCTGTTCACAGCGCGCGCGAACGGCCGTTCTGCGAGTCCAGCTCCGCTGGACTTTTGTAAAGCATGCTTGTGGCAAGTTATAGACGCTAGTATCGACCTCATTGCTTTGGCGGCGACAAGCGCCGTCTCTGCGGCGAGTGTCGCGGAGGAGCAAGGGCCGTTTGGCGGTGGTGCCAAAGAACGGCGCGGCGGCGGCGCAAGCGGCACGTTCGGTCGCGCGTGACCCGAGGCTGCCGTCTTGGATGCAGCCTTCGCGTCTACCTGGACCGCCGGGCCCGCGCATTGCGCTTTGTGCTGCGGCGTTTCGGCCTGCTGCTGCCGGGCCGCGGCTTCTTCGGCTCTGTCGCGGGGCTCCTGGCTGCGGAGCAGACCATCCCAAGAGCGCGTTTGCTGCCTCGAGCCAGCATGGCGGTCTTGTGGCGTGCTCCTGCTCGACGGTTACAGCTGTTTGCGCTCCCGCTTGGTGTCTCTAACGGCATTTCTTTTTAAAAACAGATTGTCAGAACAGGCAAACTTGGACTCGAAGTTGAAAGTTGAAGTTTGTGTCAGAACGGGGACCAAGTTTGTGTCAGAACAAGGCCTACGCCTCAACGTGAGAGTGTCGCCTTGGCGCTTGGGAGGACGTGTTGTGTGTGTTGAGTCCGTCCGTGGCTCGGAGGGAGACTTCAAGACAGGAAGAGGGAAGGAGCGGGGCAACTGGGAATGTCAGAGCCCCTGAGCTGTGAAGAGAGGGGAGGATTTTGCGCTGTTGTCAGAACGTTGTCAGAACGTTGTCAGAACACTGTCAGAACGCTGTCAGAACGCTGTCAGAACGGCCAGGTCTCTGTCAGAACATCTGTGGGAGCTCCACAAACCAGGTTCCGTGAGCTCGTTGACGCGCGCCTGCGCCACCTCGAGCTTCTCGATGAGCTGCAGCAGCGGCTCGGCGGGCATGAGCGACTTGCGCGCCTCCTTGACCGCGCACGTGTAGTACCCGAGCGCCTGGACGGCCGACTCGAGCGCCTCGTGCGCCTCCAGGCCGCGGCGGCGGCGCCGGCGTTGACCAAGAGCGCTAGGAAGCGGCTCAAGGAGAAGGCGAGGAAGGGGCGGCGCGCTGCAGAGGCGGCGGGCGAGCCGGAGGTGGCGCCATCGCCGGCGCCGCCGCCGGTGTTCAAGACGCTCAGGGAGAAGAAGGCGGCTCAGGCGTCAGCGGAGGGCTGGGCGGCGGAGGTGGCGAGGGCCGAGGAGCTCTACGAGGAGCTGCGCGAGCGCGCGCCCCAGCACTGCCGCCGTGGCGGCAAGTGGGCGCGCGAGAAGTTCGTGATGGCGGTGCAGGGAGAGTTCCCGCGCGCGCGAGGGGCAGGCGTTCCCAAGGGGACGGTCCTGTGCCTCGGCAGGGTGCTCGACGCGCACGATGAGCAGGATGACGCGGAGGGTGGGCACCGGGACTGGGAGGAGGACCCGCTCGGGTTCGACACCAACCCGATGCTGCTCCGCGCCATGTGCATGGCGTTCGAGTGAACGCCGTGCAGGCAGCCTGTGCCTTTTGGTGTACCCCGTTTGTACCGCGTCCTGTGCCCCCGAGTTCATTTAAGGTGGCAGTCCGGGTTTTGAGACGGGTGTCGTCCCGCACGATGGCATCACGCTCGCACATGTCGAGCGCCGCCACGGCGGCGAGACGCCTTCTCCGCCACCGCGGCGCCGGCCACAGGCCAGCGCTAGGCAGCTGCCGGCCACACCGGGCCGGATTTGCCGGTACCCGTCGCCGCACACTCCTACGTCCACGCCGCTGTGACGTCTGGCGACGAGGCGCCGGCCGCCAAGCTTCATCGCCAACGTGGTCGCTCGCTGGTCCTCTCGGCTCGGCCAC
The DNA here is from genome assembly GCF_000372725.1 of Emiliania huxleyi CCMP1516. Taxonomy (NCBI): domain Eukaryota; phylum Haptophyta; order Isochrysidales; family Noelaerhabdaceae; genus Emiliania; species Emiliania huxleyi. Next base: position 240,879 of record NW_005198467.1, on the reverse strand, counting down.
GCGTCGGCCCAGCTCACACGAGCTCCAGACAGCCACCAGTCGCCACGCGCAAAGCGTACGGGTCGCCGGCTCCCTGTTGTGCTCTCACGCTGGCCGGCGTAAAACTGTACTGGCAGTTGTCAAGCCGTACCCGTCGCGTTTCGAAAGGGAGCCCTCAATCGACGCGTCTACACGCACCGTGCCACCGCTCTCCACAACTGCTACCGTGGACATCAAGCTCCTCGACTCGATCTGCGGCTACGACGGCGCTCTAGCTGCTGGCTCTCGCGGGTGTCTGGCGACCCGCTCAGGCTTGCGAAACGGCCGGCCGCGGCGACGTGTTTCGAGCTCGCTGGCCTTCTCCGCGCGGCTGGGCCCGCCCCTAGTCGGGGCCGACCCGCCCAGTCACTGGGCAGCGCGTGCGCCGTCATCCTGGACGACGGTGTGCCGATGCATCCGGGAGGCTCCGCGGGGCTGCTCTAGCAGCCTCGGGAGGGTCGAAAATCGAAGCCGGAGCGGCGGACCACGGAAGCTCCACGGACGGTGAGGCGGGCTGTGGTTGGCCGCCCCTGACCAGGTGAGGGAGTGGCGCCCCGGGAGTGCCGCTCCGGCGACGTCTGTGGCCTCCACGGCACTGTGACCGCGGTGCTCGCTCTCGCGGCCGTCTCACGACCCGCTCGAGACGAAAACCGGAGCGGACGGTGCGACGAACCTCGAGTGGTGATGGTCTTCTCCGCCCGGCTGGGCGCGCCCCTAGTCGGGGCCGACCCGCCCAGTCACTGGGCAGCGCGTGCGCCGGCGTTCTGGACGACGGTGTGCCGGTGCATCCGGGAGGCTCCGCGGGGCTGCTCTAGCAGCCTCGGGAGGGTCGAAAATCGAAGCCGAAGCGGCGGACCACGGAAGCTCCACGGACGGTGAGGCGGGCTGTGGTTGCCCCCCCCTGACCGGGTGAGGGAGTGGCGCCCCGGGAGTGCCGCTCCGGCGACGTCTGTGGCCTCCAAGGTACCGTGACCGCGCCGGCCTCGAACGGGAGGCTCTTTCGGAGCCGTCGGCCTCCGAAACCGTCGCGTTGCTGCGCCTGGACGGCTTCGCTGCTCGCCAAACCCGTCGGCACCGTTCATATACACATGAATTGTGAGTGAACGCGCATTTTTTGGCGATTTCATTCGCATATGCCGAAATGTTAGTTTCGATCTAGTCCTCACAAACACAATACAGAGGCCTCCTAGCACGGAGAAGCGACTAAGAGTCGCCGACGTGCGAATGAAATCGCCGAAAAATACGCCCGGAATCACAATTGATCCCGTCGACAAGGCGCCCCAATCGCGGAGGTCTGGCGCGGGCGTGGAGGCGAGCATCGACGCCTCGACGGTTGCTCTTCAGAGGCCGAAAACAGGCGCCTGAAAAAGGAGAGAACGCGAGACTGATCACGCGCGCGGAAAAGCCCGAGGGGCGAATCTAAAGTGCCGAGGCGCTTGCTAATCACCCCAGCTAGGGCCACGGAGGCGCTCGCGGCAGGTCTCCGCGCGCGCGCTGGCCGGTGGCAGCTGATCTCGGGCGGCGGGCGGCGGGAATGGGCTCGGGCGGCACCTTTTGCCCTCAAAAGTCGTTCGAGAGTACCGGGTCGCGGCGGGAACGCGCCCATCCGCTCGATGGGTGTCAGGAGTCGATCGCCTGCGCCAGGAGCGAGCACGGGAGTCGTCGCGATGGGAGTCGTAGCGGCGTGGCGCTCGGCTTCGAGAGAGCGACGTGGGCGCGGCGGCGCGGGCGGCCGGTGGGGCGCGTGAGGTCCGCACCTTCGCGACGGGCAGGCTCGATACGGCCGCTGGCCGGGGCGGCCGCTCGACCGGCCGCCGCGGTCGTTCCGGCGGCGGCGTCGGCGTCGGCGTCGCGAGCGAACTGGCTCGCATTCGACGAGCGACCCTCTTCACAGAACCCGGACTTCCACCTTAATATCAGGACCCGCTCGGGTTCGACACCAACCCGGGGCTGCTCCGCGCCATGTGCATGGCGTTCGAGTGAACGCCGGTATGATGCACATACTCGCCACCGCGCTCTCTGGCACCACTCGGCCCTCGAACCGGGTCGGTGGCTCGCCGCTCATCCCCCTCTCAGACCCGCGCAACGCTCAACGAGCCGGCCCGGAGCAGATCCACCTCACCGGCGCGAGCGTCGACAGCATTCACGTGACTTGGTCCGACAACGACACCTCCACCGCTCCGTCCGTGGTCGAGGTTCGAGCGGTCTCTGATGCCGCTTCGTGGACGGCGGTGCCGGGTCCGAGTGGGTCCGTGTACTCGGCATTGCAGGCAGCGGACGCTTGCCCCGGAGGCTACACCGACCCGTCCTGCATCTACACGTCGAGCGTGCTGCACTCGGTCCAGCTCACGCAGCTCGAGCCAGCGACCGAGTACGAGTACCGCGTCCGCAGCGCAGCAGGAAAGGTCCAGGAGAGGTCCTCGCGGTCGCTCCGCTTCACCACGCCGCCGGCTCGCTGGCTGTCTTGCGGCAGTGTGTGGTGCCGTGAGGGGCGCCGCCCCCAAAACTACGACCGTCATAACGTAGGCCGCGGGCTCGCCCGCCGTCCGGTTTGGCGTTGTCGCCGACCTGGGGCAGACAACCAACTCGAGCGCGACGGTGGCCGGGCTGCAGCAGGTGGCGGAGATATGGGGAGATATGGGGAGATATGGGGGCCGGGCTGCAGCAGGTGGCGGGGAACCAGGGGCGGCGTGAACCTCCCGCCGCGCAGTCGCGTGAGCCGAGCCCGTTTCGCAGGCGGCTGAGGACGGCTCGATCGACGCCATCCTACTGGGCGGAGACCTCTCGTACGCTGACGGCGAGATGCACCGAGATGCGCCGAGATGCGCCGAGATGCGCCGAGATGCGCCGAGATGCGCCGAGATGCACCGAGAGGCGCCGAGAGGCGCCGAGAGGGAGAGGCGCCGAGACGGGCTCACACGCTGGATCAGAGACCCTTCTCGGAACCTTCCCTCTGCAGGCGACCACCGGCGGTGGGACCGGCAGCCCGATTTCTTGTTTCCCGTGCCTGTGTTCCGACCGGTTCCTGTGCCCCGCCCAGGCGACCACCGCCGGTGGGACTCGTACGCGCGGCTGTTCGAGGGCCTGTGGGCGGGCGTGCCGGTGGCGCACGTCGGAGGGAACCACGAGGCGAGAGCTACTCAAACCCAACCCGGACCCTGACCCTTACCCTGACCCGTACCCTTACCCTTGCCCCAACCCTGACCCTGACCCTGACCCTGACCCCAACCCGAACCCTGACCCTCACCCTAGGTCAGCAGCGGGGGCGAGAACTGGCTGGCGTACTCGCGGCGGTACCCAAACGGCCACGCCGCCGCGCGGACCGTCTCCTTTCACAGTGAATCATTCATCGCGAAGCAGTTATTGGTAGGCCACGCCGCAGCGCAGTCCGACTCCTTCCTCTGGTACTCGCTCGAGGTATATCTCCCCACTCCCCCATATCTCCCCCACATCTCCGCCTTCCCGGCAGAGGTGGGTCCACCCTCCCCTACCCCAACGGTACCCGAACCCACCCTCCCCTACCCCACGGTACCCGAACCCACCCAGCCTTCCCGGGCGAGGTGGAGTGCTCACCTCCCTGCACCGACCCTTGCACTTTGAGTGTGCCGTGCCGGCTCCAGCCCGTGTGGGGATGCGAGGGCTGCCTGGCCCTTGCCCCACCAGGAAAGTGACCCTCCCTTCCTTCTCTCGAGGCGGGGCCGGCGCATGTGATGATGCTCTGCTCGTACGCCGCGAGCGGCCCAGGCTCGCCGCAGCATTAGTGGCTGACAGGTCCATGCCATGTCCTGGACATGTCCGGGACATGTCGTGCAGGCTCGCCGCAGCATGAGTGGCTCACGCGCGACCTTGCTTCGGTCGACCGCCGCCGCACGCCTTGGCTGATCGCAGTGCTGCACACGCCGTGGCGCGCCTCTCATGATATCTCCCCATATCTCCCCGTATCTCCCCGTATCTCCCAATACCTCCCCGTATCTCCCCGTACCTCCCCGTATTTCCCCATATCTCCCCATATCTCCCCACATCTCTCCATATCTCCCCGCGTCTCATGCCGTGACGCGCCTCCCACCGCCACGAGGAGCGGATAGATTGATGGGAAGGCGAAACACAGTCCGACCAGCGACAGGGACACCAACGCGGTATGGGTGGACGCTAGACGGGAGATGACGGTCACACAGGAGCGACGAGGAGCGGGGAGATATGGGGAGATATGGGGAGATATGGGGAGCTGCGCTCCTCGCGTGGTGAGAGCGACTCGGTGATGCCCCTTTGAGGTACACCTCCAACCGCCACCACCCGATGAGCGAGGGCGCGAGGATGCGAGAGGACCTCGAGCCCCTCCTCCTCGCCGCGGGAACAGACCTCGTCCTCAACGGCCGCGCGCACCCTCGACGAGCCCAGAACGAAGAAGCACGCCGGCAGATCGACTTCTTTTATTAGGCCGTGTGCGCCTCTACGAGCGGTCCCAGAAAAAGAGACATCACGCCACACTGTACTTCCTTCTTAGGCCACGTGCACGCCTACGAGCGGACCCACCCGGTCGCCCCCCCCCCCCCCCCGCGCGCCGCCGCCCGACACCGCAGGTCGCCCGCGGCGGCCTCGCCTCCCCGCCCGAGTCGGGCATCACGCACATCACCGTCGGAGACGGAGGCAACCGCGAGCACTTTGCGCGGCCGTGGGAGCCGCAACAGCCAGCGTGGTCTGCGCTGCGCGAGTACGCCTACGGCGGGGGGCACCTCCTAGGAGCCGTCTAGGACCCCTTCCAGGAACCTTCCTGGACCCTTCTAGGTACGCCTATGGATGGGGCACCCTCGAGCTCAACGAGAGCCACGCGGTGTGGACCTGGCGGCGGGAACGGCGACCCGTGACCCTCGTCCATGACGCGTCCATGACACGTCCACGACATGTCCAGGCTGCGGAACGACGACCCGTGGAACCCACCCGGCGGCCGCATCGGCGACTGCGCCGCCCCCCTCGCCCCGAGCGGAGGAAGTGGGCGATGGACGAGCGTGCCGACGGCTGATCGGACTTTACTAGGCGACCGCGCCGTCCTCGAGAGGAGGGCGGGCGGGCGGGGGGGGTCCCCCGCCCCCCCGCCCGCCCAGCTCGCCGCGGAGGCGGAGCCCTGCAAGCAGTACGCGGCACGGGCGGCATGCGACGCCGACGCGAGCTGCACGTGGTGCGACTGTGCGGCGGTGCCCTCCTCGTGCTGGGACCTCGCGTCGGCCAAGCGGCTCCCCCCGAGCGTGTATACGTGCGACTCCGCCCGCCACCCCCGCCCGCCGCCGCGGGGCGACGCGCCGGCAGCGCGGGCGTAGTAGGGGCTGAGGGAGGACCTAGTGCGGAATGCTGCTATGCTCGTTCGGGCAGTTTCTTTATCTTGGCTCTGGCGGTGCTGGGGGTTGGAGTGTGGAGACTGGCGTTTGTTCCGAGCCCTCGCCGGACGCCGCCGTGGGGCTCATCTAAGGCTGAGCCCTGCTGTCGAGGTGTCGAGGCCCGGTGTGGAGGGTGTCGAGCTGCTGTCGAGGGCGTCGAGCGGTTGTCGAGCGGTGTCGAGCGGTGTCGAGCGGTGTCGAGCGGTGTCGAGGTGTCGAGTTTGGCACCTTGACACGGACGAGCGTGGTACCAGCCTAGATGGTGTCGAGGGGTGTCGAGGGGTGTCGAGGGTGTCGAGTTGGCATGGGGTGTCGAGGTGTCGAGTTGGTGTCGAGGTTTGGTGTCGAGGTGTCGAGGCCAGGGCTCAGATCTAAGGGATAAGGGTACCCACAAAATATTAAATAACTCCGGCCTCCGGGCGTGCGCGTCGCCCGGGCGGAAGATTTGAAGATACCCCGTTTGCATCATTGGTCCTCGGAGGCGAAGCCTCGGCGAATATTACACTGTCTCCTCGAAGGCGGAGGAGAAGGCCTGCAAATGTTATACACCGTCCCCTCTCGACGTACGACGGTTTTCACTGAAACGCGTGAGCCGTGACGGCCCATGGTTACCAGCTTACCCCACGGGCCCATGGTGCCCACGCTCGCACACCACTTGCAGAGTGGCTCTTGCGCTCACCCCACGGCAGAGGCACGCCAGGCCCCGGGCAGCCGGCCGCCCCTCGCCTAAGCGCCGAAGCGGCCCCTAAGCGGGGGGTGCTCTTAGGATGCTTAGGCGCTTAGGCGGCCCTTGCAAGCGTGGCGTCGTCGTAATACAAGCGGCTCCGATGACACTCATGATGCCCCTGCTAGTGTCATCGCTCAGAGAGCAGCCTCACGCACGTTCACTGTCTACCACTGGCCCTGGTCGCACTAAGGGCGTCTACGCCCTTAGTCGCACACTGCCACTGAGCTGCGCTGGTGTGCGGAAACTCAGCATCAGGTCGAGAGTCGAGGAAGGTCGCGGAAGGTCGAGTCGAGGAAGAGAACACGATCAGGGGCGGGTCCGGTAGACCGGTCCGCGGCGCCATATGCGTGGCAAAGGACGCGAAAAGTGCCAACTGAAGCTTCCGCGCCTTGACTTCAGGTTGAGCTGTGATGATGCCCACACCAGCAGCAAAGGCGGGTTGGCGACCCCGCGGCCATCGCCGGCGCCGCAGCCGCCCTCTCCGCCGCCGCCCCCTCCGCCGTCGTCGTCACCTTGGGCTACATCACCCGCGCCGCCGTCGCGCACCGGCTCTCGTGCTCATTATCAACGGCGCCTCGAGTTGCAGGCCGACGGCACTAGCGGGGGGGAGCACTATCAAACGATTAGCCTAATAATGTACCCAGTTACTAGAGGGTACCTAATAACGTTAATATTAAGCTAAACAGTAGCCAAGGCCCCGCGTATTAGCTGGAACATAATTAACGATTGGAAGTGCGGTCACTGTGGTGAAGCAAATGAGCAGGCGGACATCGCTTCCAGGGAGGGGGGCGTGCTTCTGCTCACACCACATGCTAGGGGGGGGGTCCGACCCCCCCCAGAGGTATTACCACATGCTAGGGGGGGGGTCCTTGCCCCCCCCAGCACCTTCACCACATGCTAGGGGGGGGGTCGTGGCCGAGGACCCCCCCAGAGACTCGTGGTCAGACCCTCCGGGCCCTTGATTTTACGCCTCATTTCGCAGTATTTTCGAGAGGAAAATCATCCTTTGGAGCTACATTAGCCTTGAGACTGGTCAGATTCTCCAAGATATTGGTCTTTCAGCCACGATTTCACAATTTTGGGGGCAAAATCGGCTCTCTGGCGGCTATTCCTAGCCCACAAACTGCTGGGGGGTGCCCACCACATGCTAGGGGGGGGGTCCGACCCCCCCAGAGGCTTCACCACATGCTAGGGGGGGGGTCCCGACCCCCCCAGCGCCTTCACCACATGCTAGGGGGGGGGTGGCGCGTGAGCAGAAGCACGCCCCCCTCCCCCTGCTCAAAGGCGCAGTTGCGGGATGCCGACGCCAATGGGCGGGAGGCGGCGCGGCGTGCTCAACGTGCCACGGAGTACCAGCTTCGTCTCTAAAAATGCATTCGATTCGTACTCGAACGGCCTTCTGACTCCCAGCCGTTCTCTGAACATTTCATCGATTTGCTGCATGCTATAGATTACTGGCGTCCGTCGCCGTGCACAATCGGCCGTTGTCTGCACTTTTCGTCCTCGGATGCGGCGTGCTCGAAGCGATGGTTTTACTTATACGCCTTGCACGCAGGTTCTTGGCATGCCTGGCATCCCTTCGGCGTCTGCCATAGCGTGGAGTGGGAGTCGTCGCAGTCCCCCAGGCAGTCCTGCTTTGGGCAGCCCGCGGTGAAGTAGTACAACGCCAACGAGCGGCGCATGCGCCCCTGAGGCGCAGCGAGCGGCACCGGGTGCCCGTGATACGAAAAGTCGGTAGATGAAAAGACGACAAAACGACGAGGGATGGCAGGATGCGATGCCGACATGCCGTCATGTTGCGGTTCCAGAGCTCGAGGTGCCCGTCACATCTCGCCAGAGCATAAGCCCTTGGTGTGCAACGAGACGAGTTTTTCGCCATCGCCGCGAGCAGCAAGCCGCCCGCCGCAAACAGCCGGAGGCATCGCCACGGCACTGACTGCGCCGCGGTCCCGCACCCGTCGACGAAGCTCCCCCCGCGGAAGACCGCGCGTAGCGACGCCTTGACGATCGAGATGAGCGCGCCTGAAGCTCGCCCACCTACTGCCCCTGAGAGTTGGTTATGAGTGGGATCGGCTCCCCCCCTTGGGATCAAAGCTTCCACGACCTCACACCCAACATCACGGGTGGGATCAGAGAGAGACTCCACACTGGACACCGCCCGTGCACAGACTCCCTACCCATCGGATCGCACAGGGCCCCCTCGGAGCAGCCCACACACAATCACGCATCGGCAGAATTAGTGCCTGAGTCAGGCAGACAGCACAGACAAGGAGAGGAGAGAGAGGAGAGAGAGAGAGAGGGGAGAGGGGAGAGGGTGAGGGTGTGTGCACACGCGAGGAGAGCGAGGCGCGGGAGGGTGTCTGTGGTGGGTTGTAGTCATACTACGTGGTTACAACCACGCGCCCCTCAGGAGCTTAAGGTAGAGTGTAGCGTCCGAGACGCCTCGGTGCCTCCCACCGGCGTGAAGACCATCCGGTGGGATCTTTCCACCGCGCCCTCCGGGCTGAGTGGTCCCCGCGATAGCCCACCGTCCTCCGTCGCCCGGTCGAACCCCCTGCCTCCCTGTTGACCCCCCAGTCCTCGTACTCGACCATCAAATAAACTCAAAGGTCCACCACAGCCACCAGCCTCCACCTCCGCCGTCGAGCCGAGATCGCTGCCGCCCGCGACGCCGCCCGCCGCGTCGGATGCCCGCGACGCCCGCGTGGAGTCGAGTCGGAGAGCCGCGCCGCACCAGCAGCAGCATCTGCACCAGCAGCAGCACCAGCAGCAGCAGCAGCAGCAGAGAGAGGCGCCAATTTTGAGGTTGCCCGAGACAGCCTGGAGATGGCCCCGCGTTGTAGCCCCGGTGCCGGCGCCTCACATCTCAGCATCGAGGGGCCGGTTCCGCCGCGCAGTCGAGCAGCAGGAGCTCGGGCACAGCTTTGTCGACAAAGTAGGTTGAGCAAAATTTCGCCGAAGAAGCGGCACCAGCTGCACGCCGGGATGAATCCGCACCGATCCCATTGTTCGGAACCGCGACGGCGAGCCGCCGCGGGCCCACAGGAGGCTGGGAGCCGCGGCACCGGTCCGCGCCGCCAGCGGGGCGAGAGCACCAGCCTACAACCTGCCGACATGGCAGTTGCGACGGCGCTTTCACACACACACACACACACACACACACACACACACACACACACACACACACACACACACACACACACACACACACAGGTAGGTAGAAAGGTGAAGAACAGCCAGGCTCGGACTGGACACCAACGCGGTATGGGTGAACGCAAGACAGATGATGACGACACGCACGAGCGACACACAGACACAAACAAGCTCACAACACACAAGACACACAGCCAGCGGGCTGCCACACATCCTAGTGGGCGTACACATAACTCAAGGCCACATCCAGCCTCCCTGTCGCCCCCCCCAGCACTCCAAGGTGCCAAGAGACAAACAACAGCACAACAACACAGACAGGCGACAGGGGCGAACGTGTGAGACTAGAGCAGGCTTGCTCCGCCTCTAGCAATCTCGTCGCCGGCCGCAAGGTAGGTAGAACAACGAAGCCCCCCCCCCCCCCCCCCCCGGGGGTGGGGGGGGGGCGAGGCGTGGCCGCTCACGCGGCCCGATGGGGAGGAACGGGGCGAGCCCCCCTCCAACCCACCCGCGCTAGGTCTCGGGCGGCGAAGGGGTCACACCCGACGACCTCGGGAACTAGCCGGGGCAGTCGGAGAAGGGGCAACTCCGTGCACTGACGGTCGGCCGCCAGAAAACACGCCTGCGTGGATCGCGTCACACCAATCCTCGCTACCCAACGCGGCCAAAGGATATCCACCTCGAGAACCTCGAGAGGGGGGGGCGCTCTCTCAAAAAAAAAAGCGGATCCGAGCTCACAGGAGCTGTGCTGCGCCGCCATGAGAAGCACGCTCGCGCTGCTCGTCGCCTCCCTGTGCGGGGCGACCGCCTTCGTCGCTCCGGCGGCGGCGCCGCTGCAGTCAGTCTCGCGCTGCGCGTCCCCCGCCATGATTGTGCGCGCCGCCCGCCTCGCAGCCGAGAGCGCGTCGCCGCTTTGCCAGGCGGAGAGGGCGCCCGCGCCCCTCAACCCGTTCCTGTGGGAGCGATGCGCAGGGCCTGCCCCCGTGCTGTTTGCCCCTGCGAGCGTCCGACCCCGCCTAGCTCTCCCACGTCGGAACCTCGGCGGACGCTTGCTGACGTCTCGGGGCGCCCGACCCCTCCCCCACAGAGCCATGGCAAGGGGTTCCGCAAGCTGAACAAGCCTGCGGACCAGCGCAAGGCTCTGCTGCGCTCGCTCACGACCGAGCTGATCCGCCACGGCAAGATCCAGACGACGCTCGCGCGGTGCAAGGAGGTGCCTCCACCCTCCACCCTCCACGCCCCACGCCCCACGCCCCACGGCCCCACGGCCCCACGCCCCACGGCCCCACGCCGCCGCCCGCCGCCCCATCCACAGCCTCAGCTCCCCTGCTCTCACCTCCCCACCGCCACCCTCGCCGCCGCCCGCCGCCCGCCGCCTCCCCATCGCCCTCCCCCCTGACACACCCTCCCCTCCCTCGCCCCCCCGCCCCCCCCTCCCCGCGTTGCCATGCAGCCTTCTCTACGCCCCGCCCCATCCCCTCTCCCAAACCTCGCCAGGTCCGCAAGACGACAGACCACATGGTTACCCTCGCCAAGGACGGATCGCTGCACGCGCGCCGGCAGGCGAGCGGACAGCCGAAAACACCCCCCACACACGCCCCACACACCCCACCCCCCAGCCCCACCCCCCCCAAACCGCCACCCAAACCGCCACCCAAACCGCCGCTCCACACCCAAACCGCCCCCACCCCCGGAGAGGTTGCGCAGTCTAGCACAGAGAGGCGAGAGGGCAGCCTGGCCGCGACGGGACACCGCCACTCTGGCCGTCGCTCTGTCGCTCTGCCGCCACACACACACTCACACACCTCCTGGTCAAGCGACACACAGACGCAGCGAGACCTGCCAGCTCTGCCAGCTCTCGCATGCCTCGGTGCCGCGGTTCCGGCTCTGCAGATGGACACACACACACACACACACACACACACATACACACACACACACACACACACACACACCGCACTGGGCCTTGCACTGTCAATGCTGTGCCGGCTCCTCCCCTTGGACGCGGAGACGCGGAGACAGCCCAGCACCGTGTGTGTGTGGGTGTGTGTTGGAGAGAGATATGCCTCCCCCCCCCCCCC
>NW_005198467.1:222727-229431 GCF_000372725.1 Emiliania huxleyi CCMP1516 | reverse complement strand
CAGGCGGAGAGGGCTCCCGCGCCCCTCAACCCGTTCCTGTGGGAGCGATGCGCAGGGCCTGCTACCGTGATGTTTGCCCGTGCGAGAGTTCGACCCCGCCTAGCTCTCGCAGGTCGGAACCTCGGCGGACGCTTGAAGACGTCTCGGGGCGCCCGCCCCCTCCCTCACAGAGCCATGGCAAGGGGTTGCGCAAGCTGAACAAGCGTGCGGACCAGCGCAAGGCTGTGTTGCGCTCGCTCACGTGAGAGCTGATCCGCCACGGCAAGACCCAGCAGACGCTCGCGCGGTGCAAGGAGGTGCCTCCATCCTCCATCCTTCACGCCCCACGCCCCCCCCTCCTCCCCCCTCTCCCGGCCCTAGCCCCTGCCCCACCCCGCTGCCCCCGCCGCGCGCGCAGGGAGGGCGGCTACACGCGAGTGCTCAAGGACGGCTTCCGCAAGGGAGACAACGCGGAGATGGGAATCATCGAGCTGGTCTGAGGTGCGGGGCTGCGGCGGGGGCAGGCATGCGTGTGTACCCTTCTCCTCGGCTGGTGTGAACCGAGTGTGCTCCCTCTTCTCTTTTGCCTTCGGATTCGCATTCGGTTTTGTGCCACTCTTGTTCTCTTCGCTGCCCGACATCGATCGCGTTGATTCTCGTGGTTGTGGTTCTAAGAGAGTAGAGTCTAGAGAGACCCACGCAAAATGATATAAGTAATAAAGTACAATGGGCGCCACCTTCTTTCGGCGGACGCGGGACGGCCTCTCTCCCGCCAATGCCGCAATGCCAATGGCAATGTGCCCAAAAATAGCCGCAAATCAGCCATACACCGCGCGCCCGCCGCAGAAGCCTGCGCGGCCAGCGTGGGAGCAGGCCGGCGCCGACGGAAAAGACGCCTGGAGACCTCGAGACGCCTGGAGACCTCGAGACGGCGCGAGACCTCGAGGGAGGAGGGCAGCGGTGCAGGCCGACGCGGGGGCGGGAACGGGAAGAAGGAAGAAGAAAAGACCCCACCCGCCTTTCGGCGAAGAAATACGAAATGCAGACGGCGGGCAGACTGTGGCTGTACCCCTGGCCGAGGTGCATCGTTGTTCGCTGCACCTGATGGGCGCCAGGCTACTGAGTAGCGCACCAACCACCTCAACGCGTCGCAGCATGCTGCGCGCGACCCCGCTCCACGCTTATGAGCACTGCGCTGTCCATTATACCTCAATGCTCGCTGCTGCCGCGCCCGCCCGCCGCCCACAGCCCACCAAGCGCGACCTCACAGCCCACCACACGACCTCATGTTTAGGACTGCCGGGAGTTCAAGAAGCTGGGGGTGTTTTCTGCTTGCTGGCATGACAGTCGCGCAATCGCCGCCGCCACCTTCTAGTCTTCTAGGTGGAGTTGTCGGAGGATCAGACGCCTCGCATGGGGAGTTTCCATTTTTGGTGTCCTTGCGTCGCCCCTTTGTCGGATATCCCGGTGAGCATCACTGCTGCGGCGGGACCCTCCTCTCGCCCTGCTGGGTCGTCACCGCTGCTCACTGCACCACCGCCGTAACAACAGTGGTGGCGGGACTGCACAAGCGAAACGGGAACAGCTGGTTTACTCCATCAGAGACGGAGCACGCGGTGATTGATTGGATTCAGCACCCGGATTGGGATCCCGACAATCTTCTCCCCTCAAAAAATGAAGCCGACATCATGCTGCTAAAGCTTGGGAACTGCGTGACGACGACGTCGGAGGCCGCACCCGTCGACGCCCTCGACGGACCGGGCTACACGGACCTGCAGGTTCCTGGAAGGTTGCTGCAGGTCGCTGGCTGGGGGCTCCTCTCCAGCAGGGGGGAGCTTGAAGGCTCGGCTGCGGACGTGCTCCAGAAGGCCATCGTCCCCGTGGTCAGTCGCTCAGCCTGCCGCTCTGCATACGAGGGCGTCGACGGGTGCAGTGGCGGCTCCTGTGTGACGCTCAACATGCTATGCGCGGGGTATGACGAGGGCGGGATCGGCTCATGCGATGGCGACTCAGGCCGCCCGCTCTTCCATCAAGATCCCCAAGAGGGGTACGTGCTAGTCGGTATCGTCAGCTTTGGAACCACCGCTGGGTGTGCCGTGCCCGGTGTCCCGGGGGTCTACACACGCGTGGCCTCGTATGTCAACTGGATAGAGAACAACGCCCCTTACGACGGCCTCGCATACGCATTGAACCCTCGGTGTGACAGTGAGCGAGCTTGCGGTGAGAGCCAAGGTGATGTCTTCGTTCACCGAGATCAGTGCCTACGCTGCGAGTGGAGTTGTGAGGCCCCTGATTCATCGTGGATCTACACTGGCGAATGGGTCTGGTTGGCCTGCGGGCTCTCGGGAAACGATGAACTATACTGCAAGAGGTACGACTGCACCATCCCGTCGCCGCCATCTCCACCTCCGCCACCACCACCTTTGCCCCCTCCGCCACCATCACCACCACATCGCCGCCACCACCGCCGCCGGATCGGCCACCTCCTCCGTTGCCGCCGCCACCGGAGCACCCACCATCGCTGCCGCCACCGTCGCCACCGGCACCACCGCGGCCACCACCGTTCCTCACATTGAACCCTCGGTGTGACAGTGAGCGAGCTTGCGGTGAGAGCCAAGGCGAGATGTCTTCGTTCACGGAGATCAGTGCCTACGCTGCGAGTGGAGTTGTGAAGCCCCTGATTCATCGTGGATCTACACTGGCGAATGGGACTGGTTGGCCTGCGGGTTCTCGGGAAACGAAGAACTATACTGCAAGAGGTACGACTGCACCATTGCCTGGCCTCCGTCGCCGCCTCCGTCGCCACCTTCGTCGCCCCGTCCGCCACCGCCCTCGCCACCGCCTCCACCGGAAGAGGGTAGTGACGGTGGTGACAACCTAGGCGCCATCATCGGGGGTGTCATTGGAGGTCTTGCCCTCGTCCTTGCCTTCATCGTCGCCCTCGTCTATATTACCAAGATGAAACGCGCGGATTCGATTCCCCACGTGAACCCTGTCCCTGCTGTTGGCGTAGCAGTGCGCACACAGCAGACAGGCTCGACACAGGTGCGAACTGGCGCGTGCTAGTACGAAAAGAACTCTCTCTCAGAGCACACTGGTTCGACACAGGATGCACAAGTTTCGCGCGTCCTCGAAAGCAGCAGCAGTCGCAGGCGGCGCGCAAAAGGCGCGCAACTTGAACCCCGCAAGACGTCTTGTCGAGCCCCCGGATGTCGGACTTCTTGGCGGCGTGCGACAAGCCACAGGTCGCCCAGTCGCTGAGTGAGCTGGGCGCCCAGCACCGCCCGTCCAAGTTTGGCTACATGGGCAGGCGCCGGCCCTTCACACACGCGCAGTTTGACACCATCTACCCGCTTTTCCTCGAGGAGCTTCGCACAAAGGAGTTCAAGCTGCTCGAGATTGGCCTCGACACCGGCGCCTCGCTCCGCACCTGGCTAGACTATTTCCCGTGCGCAGAGGTGCACGGCGTCGACCTCCACAACACCTCCACCCCCTCTGTTGGCCACCGCGTGGTGACGACGCACGCGGGAGACGCGAGCGACCCAGCCTTTGTCGACCACCTCCTCCAGGCTGCGCAATTCGTGGTGGCCAGCCCGTTTGGCTTGTACAACATCTCTGCTTCTCTATGTAGGCGGCGGGCCCCTTTGATGTCGTGATCGACGACGGTGGCCACCACGTCAGAGACCAGCTAGCCACCTTTGCTGCGATATTTGAGAGGGGCCTGAGCCCCGGTGGTATTTATGCGATCGAGGACATCGAGACATCCTACTGGGAGGACGGGACTCCCCTGTATGGCCGGCCGACCAAGGGCCCCGCGGGCTGCGACGGCAAGGGCAGCGGCCGCTCCACGGTCGACACCTTCCTCAGCATCGTGCACGCGCCCGTCAATGGCAAGTTCACCGACCGCGTGGCGCGAGTCACCGGACCCGCGGACTTTTGGGTCAAATCGGTCACCTTTTCCCTCAAACTGATTGTGCTCACAAAGAAGAGCGATCGCGACTGCGTGCAGGTGGGCCCCTACATCTGGCCAGAAAAGCTGTCGCGGACCTGCCCCGCGTCGCGGCAGAGAGGGCCGCCAGACCCGGCAGATGATCCGTTCTGGCGATGGTGCCAGAGGCACGGTGGGGAGGGCGCCCGGAGGCCGTCCGGCGCGTCGACGGGGACCGAGCACATCCTCCGCGCCGAGATCCAGGAGCTGAGGAGACGCAACGGCGCGCTGCAGGCGGAGCTGACAGCCGCGAGGGGTTCGAGGGGGCGAGGGCGGGCGAGTGGTCCAGCGGAGGGCAGGTAGCACTTGAAATGAAAGAAAGGGCCCAAAATTTGTCACTACAGATCGCCACCACACAGAAAATAAAGAGAAAGCAGAGTGCTCTCCTACGGGGTGTGGACCGCCGTGAGTTGACCAGGGGTTGTGCGCCGGGCCCTCCTGCTCGGCTCCAGCCAGTAGACAAGTCTTGTCACTAACAGAGTAGAAGGATCTGACCTCGGGGCCGATGTGACCAAGAGCTGGTAGCGTGGTTTTACCTCACACCCATGGTCTCACAGTGTGCCGGCAGTCGCCGAGCAGTGTCGCTCACACAAGCCGCAGACAAGTGACTGAGGGCCAGTGAGGGCGAGCCCATCGCTGTCACAGCTGTGGTAGCCGCACAGTAGGCTGTGTCAACTGTGCAGAGCGTGTGAGCAGCCGAGGAGCTGCTCTTTCTCGTCTCACCGAAACGCGTTGAATATAGTGTGGGTGCCCGTAGTGCCTTGGCCGACGGCAAGAACGCGCGTCGTGCGCGTCCTCGGCATCGCGTTCCAAGACTCAAATCGCGGCAAGTATCGCGGCAACTTTTGCCTATAGGGAACATGTGGTTCTGTGTGTCGCTCCTGTGTGACCGTCATCGCCCGTCTAGCGTCCACCCATACCGCGTTGGTGTCCCAGTCGTTGGTCGGACTGTGTTTCGCCTTCCCATCAATCAATCAAGGAACATGCATCTCGATGATGGTGCTGTCGTGGTCTAGGTGCGATAAAAAGATTAGAAAATAAACCCCGTAGTCGACCGCCTCCTGGTCCCCCTAGAGAGCCGATGCGCTTAGAGCAGTCAATAATCACAACCGGGGCCGGGTAGCCAAGAAGCGCGGCCAGGGGGACGGATAGGAGTTAGGACGACGCGAAAGAGTTCTTAAAATACACGTTCTCTCTCCAGGCTTCTGACGCAAAGAGCTGCATGCCATCGAAGGCGCTGTCGAGGTTCGCTGAGCGCGGCGCAGGTTGGAGGACATGTTTGTGGAGAAGTGGGTCGCGTCCTCCGATTTCCTCAACTCACGGTCGCTCCCTCTATGTCCGTCGTTCTCCACACCGCTGACCGCTCTACCTCTAGACCGCTGTGGCCTGCTGTGGCGTGGCAAACGGTGAACGAGCAAGCATGCGGGGAGAAGAGCGGCATTGTGCATGTACGAGAACCGCACAAGCGAACCCCAGAAGCCCAGAGAACACAGAGGTCACAGCGCGTACCGCCCCTCCAAGCTCCAGCCATTGTGGAGGTGGTCCTCTCTGCGAGCATCCCGCGCACCCAAGACGACCGCGCACCCGCGCGACTGCGGCCGCTCCCTCCATCTGTACCCGCCCTCGCGCGCCGGCCATGGCCCCACGAATAGCACACACACAGCCGCGGCGGCACGCCCGGCGCAGTCGCCGCCGGACACACCCCGCCCGCGACGCGCGCAACCGCCGCGCCGCGTCACTCAGATGTGGAAGTTGAGGCGGCGGCCGGCTCGCCCGCCTCGGGAAGCGCGTCGAGCACGGCGCGGAGCTCGTTGTACGCCTATCATCACTTAGCTCACCAGCTCACCAGCCCACCACCAACTAGCGAGCCGGCAGCGCGGGAGCTCCACGGCAAGCCTTCTCCATCGGGGGCCTCGCAGACGCGCTCGCCTGAGGGGCGGTGAGACGGCGCGTGGATCGATGCCGCCGTCTCCCTCCCCGCCCGCGACAAGAGCGCTCGAGTCGTGCGCCAAACGCTCTCGTGACGCTCTCGTGACGCTCTCGTGACGCTCTCGTGACGCTCTCGTGACGCTCTCATGGGTGGGCGGGCTGCTCTAGCCCTCGCCTCGGACAGCCAGCGCGCAGTCTGCTTGAGCAGGAGCGGCCTCACCCGCCGAAAGTGCGCCGCGACCGCCGCCTGGTGAATGAATGGACTGAGTAACGAATTGACTGACTCATTGACCCGCCGAAAGTGCGCCGCGGCCGCCGCCTCGAAGCCGGCGGGCGGGCACTTGATCATGTCCCGCATCGCGTAGCGCATCGTCTGCAGGCGCAGGTCCTCGTTGTACTCGCGCGAGCGCTGCTCGCCCGCGGGGGTGTTCTCCTATGGGGGAGACAAGGGGGGAGATATGGGGGCGATCTCGGTATGGGGGAGGTCTGCTCGCCCGCGGGTAAGTTCTTCTCCTCCTCGGCGTAGCCCGGCTCGTTGAAGTACGGCTTCGGCACCTATCTCCCCCAGATCTCCCCGTGTCTCCCCAGCTCCCCCCAGCTCCCCCCACCGAGGCGCGCGGCGTCGGCACCATGATGATCGACTGGATCGAGACGAGCACCTGTGCTCACGGCTAGAGGTGTGAAGAGGCGCTGTTCACACCTCCACCACGATGATCGACTGGATCGGGGCGAGCACTTGCAGCAGCGTCGAGCCGGAGCTGCTCGCCGAGGGCGGAGTCCACCCCTCGCCGTGCCACGTGCCGAGCAG
>NW_005198467.1:215660-222235 GCF_000372725.1 Emiliania huxleyi CCMP1516 | reverse complement strand
GGGGGAGGGGGGGGGGAGAGACGTGAAACTCGAAGAGGCCGAGCGCGTAGGGCGTCTCGTGCGTCGTGTCGAGCACGTCCGCAGGGCCGGAGAGGAGGACCTGGAGAGCGCACGCCCATCCCTTGACTCACTTGAATGAATGAATTCGTTAACGTGAGTCGAACGGAGTGAATCGACTCGTTGAATCGAGCACGCCCATTCTGAAGTGAGTGCATTCACACCCCATTCCTTCATGCAACTCATTGAAGCGCCTTGAGCACGTCCATCCTCAAACCACTTAATGAGTTAATTCATCAATGGACTTCATTGAAGCGCCTTCAGCACGTCCATCCTCAACCCAGCTCCATGCATTAACACTCCATTACTTACTTAATGCAACTTCATTGAAGCGCCTTCAGCACGTCCATCCGGCTCTCATCCTTGAGCACGACGATGCACGACTCGGCGCCTACTCTCGCCGCGTCTCGGCTCATCTCGGCCCGTCTCCCCCTCGACCTCTCCAGGCAAGCCGTGTCCGCGCCGCACGGCAAGTTGCCCTCGCCCGACAGCGACTTGCACTCCTGCAGCAGCCGCTTCACCTTGCTGCGCGCCGCGGCCTCAAAGGGCGACTGCGCGATGTTCTGGCGGTAGTAGTGGTTGTACCGCCCCGCGCCGTCCGCCATGCCAACTTCGTCGAAGGAAAGCTCGGCCAGCTCCGCGCCGTACGCCTCGTTGACCGTTCGCAGCATCGCGGCGGCGCCGCCGTACTCCTCCTCGGCCGCCGCGGCGTCGGCGGCGGCGCGCTCGCTCACCAAAGAGGAAAGGCCGCCGCCCGGCCCGCCCTCGCCCCCGCCCCCGCCTCCCTGCTGCAGGCGGGGGAGGAGGCGGCGGAGGGCCTGCACCTCCAGCGGCGGGAAGTGGTCCTTGCACTTGTGCTCGAGGATGTCGGCCGCCTGGAGAACCAGTTGACTGATCAACGAGTGGGCTACTCAACGATTGAACGCGTGCTCGAGGATGTTGGCCGCCGTGTGCAGGAGGGGCACGTCGAGGTTGTCGCAAGCGGCGAGCGTGTGCACGAAGGCGGGCACGCGCGAGGCGGCGTGGAGCAAGAGCTGCGCCGTGTCGGAGAGCATCTTCTTCGGGTGCCTATGCAAAAAAGAAATGCCGCTCCGGAAAAAGAAATACGGCCGGGTGTCGGAGAGCATCTTCTTCGAGTGCCTATGCAAAAAAGAAATGCCGCTCCGGAAAAAGAAATACGGCCGCGTGTCGGAGCGCATCTTCTTCGGGTGCCAGCCCAGCTTGTCGGGCTGGTCGACGCGCAGCCCCTCCCGCGCCTTGACGTCGCAGAGCTTGCGCAGGAACTCGACCAGCATCGCCGCGAGCTTGGAGGCGCGGGACGGGTGGGAGGCAAAGGCGGAGCAGACGCCCGCCTCGTCGGTGAGGAAGAGGAGGGCCGCCAGCGACGAGTGGGCGAGCTGGAGGAAGCCCTTGGCGGTGCGGCGGCACTGCTCGAGGCGAGCCTCGCGCGCCTGCCTCTCCTTCCCGCTCAGCGCCGCCCACGCCGCCTCCTTCTCCTTGTCGGCGGCAGAGGCCGGCGGCGGGGCCGGCAGCGACGCCGCCTTGTCCCCGCGACGCACCGAGGCTGGCATCTCCTCCTGCCTCGTGTGCACGTCCGCCAGCCGGCCGAGCGCATCCGCCAGCAGAAAGACCGCCTCCTTGACCAGCGTCTCTGCAAACTCTCCAAACGCCGCGCCGCCGTCGCCGCCACCGCCCGGCTCGAGCGAGGCGGCCGCGGCGGCCTGCAGCGCCCTCCACGGCTGCGGCTGCTGCCACAGCGCGCGCAGCACGCTCATGATGCGGAAGCGGTCGCCGTTCTTGTCGGAGACGGCCGCCGCGTTTGTGTGCAGCCCAAGCTCGACGTAGAGGGAGAGCAGGGGCAGCTGCACCTCCGACGCCGCCTCGGCGTCGATCAGCCTGACAAGCGGCCCCGCCACGCCGCGCAGCCGCGAGCCGGCCAGCCGCGCCGCGTGCTCGTCCATCTGCACGAGCGTCTCGAGCAGCTCGGCGGCGGTGAAGCGGACGAAGGGCGAGGAGGCGAGGGCCTGGAGTTGCGGAGAGCTCGCCGCGTCAAGACGGGACAGCCAAGGGCGGGCGGTGTGGGCGCGTCCGATTTCTTGTTTCCTGCCGGCCGACCCAGCGGCACGCGCAGCGCGAGACGAGGGGCGCCGCAACCTCCGAAGCAACGAGAGCCTGGGGGTCCTTGCGCGCGAACAGCACGAGGAGCGCAAACAAGTCGGTCAGCGTCGAGGCGGGCAGGGCGGCGCACGCGTCGGCCGCCGCCGCGCTGTCGGCGCAGAGATGCTCGAGCCACGCGCCTTTTCACAGCAGTGGGTGTGAAGAGACGCTGCTCACACCTCTCGCCAGAGATGCTCGAGCCCCGCGCCTTTTCACAGCAGTGGGTGTGAAGAGACGCTGCTCACACCTCTCGCCAGAGATGCTCGAGCCCCGCGCCGGCGAGGCCGCAGAAGCGGAGGAGGAGGGGCTGCAGCCGCGGGCCGTCGAGCAGCAGCCGGTACGCCAGCACCGCCGCCTGCGCCTTGCCCTGCCCAGCCTCCTTGATCGCGTGCAAGTGTGCGTCGAAGGCCGCCGCACCGCCCTCGGGAGGGGGGGCGCGCACCTTGCGAGATATGGCGGAGATGTGGGGGAGATATGGGAGATAGCCCTCGGGCGGAGGAGCGCGCACCTTGCGAGATATGGCGGAGATGTGGGGGGAGATATGGGAGATAGCCCTCGGGCGGAGGAGCGCGCACCTTGCGAGATATGGCGGAGATGTGGGGGGAGATATGGGAGATAGCCCTCGGGCGGAGGAGCGCGCACCTTGCGAGATATGGCGGAGATGTGGGGGGAGATATGGGAGATAGCCCTGGGGAGGAGGAGCGCGCACCTTGCGAGATATGGCGGAGATGTGGGGGGAGATATGGGAGATAGCCCTGGGGAGGAGGAGCGCGCACCTTGCGAGATATGGCGGAGATGTGGGGGAGATATGGGAGATAGCCCTCGGGCGGAGGAGCGCGCACCTTGCGAGATATGGCGGAGATGTGGGGGGAGATATGGGAGATAGCCCTGGGGAGGAGGAGCGCGCACCTTGCGAGATATGGCGGAGATGTGGGGGGAGATATGGGAGATAGCCCTGGGGCGGAGGAGCGCGCACCTTGCGCTGCAGCTCGAGGAGGATCCGCTCGCAGCGGCGCATGGCGGGGAGGACGCCTATGAGAAAAGAAGGACCGCTGGAAGAAAAGAAATACGGCCGGCTCCTCGCATGGCGGGGAGGACGCCTATGAGAAAAGAAGTACCGCTGGAAGAAAAGAAATACGGGCGGCTCCTCGCATGGCGGGGAGGACGCCTATGAGAAAAGAAGTACGGCTGGAAGAAAAGAAATACGGCCGGCTCCTCGCATGGCGGGGAGGACGCCTATGAGAAAAGAAGTGCCGCTGGAAGAAAAGAAATACGGCCGGCTCCTCGCATGGCGGGGAGGACGCCGACGTGCAGCGCGCGCAGGCAGAGGAAGAAGCACTCCGTGACAAAGTGCAGCTCCGCCTAATACACGAACGAACGAATTAACGACTCAGCTAATTCACTCCGTCACAAAGTGCAGCTCCGCCTCGGCGTCGCCGCCGCCCGCCGCGACCCCCTCCGCCGACCCACCCGCAGCGCCAGCCGGCGGTGGGGTGTTCGGGGGGGGAGCGGGCTCGGCGGCGGCGTCGCTGCTCGAGAGGAGGGAGAGCTTGATCGCCTGCGCTGAATGAAGGACTTGAATTGACGCATCCACTAGTTGATTGGTCAGAGGGAGAGCTTGATCGCCTGCGCTGAATGAAGGACTTGAATTGACGCATCCACTAGTTGATGCAAGAGGGAGAGCTTGATCGCCTGCGCTGAATGAAGGACTTGAAGTGACGCATCCACTAGTTGATTGGTCAGAGGGAGAGCTTGATCGCCTGCGCTGAATGAAGGACTTGAAGTGACGCATCCACTAGTTGATTGGTCAGAGGGAGAGCTTGATCGGCCTGCGCCAGCTCGTCCGCCTCCTCGTTGGACTCCTCGAACCCTCCCGACCCACCCGCGCCCGCTCCGCCGCCGCCAGAAGGGTCGCCGCCAGCTTCGGTGAGCCTGAGGCGCTCCTCGGCTTGCGGCCGGCGGCGGCGCGCCGACCACGCCGCCTCGCGCCGCCGCTCTCGCTCGTGCCACCTCGAGATATGGGGAGATATGGGGAGATATGGGGAGATATGGGGAGATATGGGGAGATATGGGGAGATATGGGCCGCTCTCGGTCGTGCCATCTCCAATCGAGCTCTTCATACTTGGTTCATTCGTTCGTCCGTTCACTCGTTCATTAAGACGCGCCACCTCCAATCGAGCCGCGCGAAGCCGTCATGCCCCTTGCCGTCGCGGAGAGCCGTCGGGGTGAGGAAGGGGCCGCACAGCTGCAGCAGCACCGCCGCCGCGCTAAGCAGCGCCCCGTCCGACGAGCAGCTCTGCCGCGCCTAATCAACTCATCAGCGGATATGAACGAGTTGACTCATTCCCCCGCCCGACGCGCCGCTCTGCCGCGCCCGCATCGCCTCTTGAGGGCTCTGCTGCTTCCCCCCGTCTGCGTTCGCGCCGTTGGCCGCGAGCACAGCGCCCAGCCAGCGCAGCGCGGCCGCCTTGGCTGCCGGGTCCTTGAAGAGCGCCGCCGTGAGGATGACCCGCTGCCTGCATGGACATGTCTAACAGACCAGTCACGGACCCGCCCTTGTGTAGAGGGGAGTAGGCGCCACGAGGTGGTCTGCTGCCGGCTCTGCAGCTGCCACACCTCCTCCCACCCGCCCTCGAGCACGGCGCGGTCCTAATTAAACGAATTCACTGATTCGCTGAGCACTGATCAACTAATTCACCCCGCCCGCCCTCGGGCACGGCGCGCTCCTCGTGATGCCACCCTCCCCCGCCAGGGGCAGGCGCCGCCATCCCGTACCTTGACCAAGGAATCCGTCCACCGTTAGTACGCTGAGTGGCGAATTCGTTTCTCCGGCGCTGCCATCCCGCGCACCTTAATCAATCAGTTCAGAACCAGTCAGCCATCACCAGCCTGACCCCGGGGCCGGGCAGGCGCCAACCCCGCGCACCCCGTCAGCCCAGCCGGCGAGGGGCTGAGCAGGCGCAGCACTCCGAGCCCCTCTGCCTCCCGGCCAGTCCACTCGCCAGAGCGGAGCCTGCCGCTCTCCTAGAGGCCAGGTCAGGCTCCCGTCTCCACACACACACACGAGGTGGCGGGGCAAAGGGCCGGGCTGCTCCCTCGCGACTCGACGTCTGGACGACAGGAGCCGGCACGGCATTCAAAGTGCAAGGCCAAGTGCGCGTGGGTGAGCGGTGTGTGTGTGTGTGTGTGTGTGTGTGTGTGTGTGCGTGTGTGTGTGTGTGTGTGTGTGTGTGTGTGTGTGTGTGTGTGTGTGTGTGTGTGTGTGTGTGTGTGTGTGTGTGTGTGTGTGTGTGTGTGTGTGTGTGTGTGTGTGTGTGTGTGTGTGTGTGTGTGTGTGTGTGTGTGTGTGTGTGTGTGTGTGTGTGTGTGTGTGTGTGTGTGTGTGTGTGTGCTGTGTGAGTCTGTCCGCACTCCTCGTCAAGCCGCCGCACGAGCACCGCGCGGGCGGCAACGCCGTGCGGAAGCGGCTTGAGCGGCCCGCCACCCGCCGCCGCGCCGAGGCCGAGAAGCAGCTCCGCCTCTGCCAGCACCGCCCGCCACCCGCCGCCGCCGCCGCCCGAGGAGGAGGAGGAGGACGGGGAGAAAGAGACGTCGACCACAGCGCCGCCCGAGTACGGGTCGAGCCGGCGGAGCAGGGACTCGAGTGCGGGGCCGTATACGCTCTCCTGCTCCGCCAGCGAGAGCGACGTGGCGACGGCGGTCACAAACGGCGCCGCCGCCGCCGAAGCCTTGAGCAAGCCGACGAGGTCGCTCTCTCCAGAGTCGCCGTAGAGGGAGAGCCCATCCTCCTCAGCGGCCCCCGAGAGGAGGGCCTGCCTCGCGTGGTGCAGCGCGACCTCGCACCCGAACGCCGCCGCCGCCGCCGCGCTCGCCTGCTGCAGCTGCGGCTGCTGACGCTCCCAGCAGAGTATTATATTATATTATATTATATTATATTATATTATATTATATTATATTCGCCTGCTGCAGCTGCGGCTGCTGACGCTCCCAGCAGTGCTGCAGGTAGCGCAGGCCGCGCTCGTCCCCGTGCGCGTACGACTGGGTTCGGTCCCGCACCTGAGGCAGGGGGAGATGGGGGGAGATAGGACGGAGATACGGCTCCTGAGGGGCGAAGGAAGGCCGCGGACGTGTGCGTCGCGGACGTGCCACCCGGCGGGCCCGCACCTTCCCTCCGTTTAATTGACCCCACCCCCGTAATAAAATCTCCGTTGCCCACTCGAAAATGTTCCTACTGCAGAATGTCTTTTTTTGCTTCGCCTTTGACTCCTCAACCGTGCACCAAGCCATTCCTTTGATTACCCCTTAATCTCCCCTGTTATTTCCATCTTTGCGTGGGCTTTTAGTTCCCCCGGGCCCTAGG
>NW_005198467.1:207724-215560 GCF_000372725.1 Emiliania huxleyi CCMP1516 | reverse complement strand
CGCGCCGTCCGTCTCGCCGTCCGTCCCGCCGCCCTCCTCCATCATGTAAAAGTACTCGGAGGCGGCCGCCTCAATGTTGCCACCCGCATTCTGGAGCAGCGTCCCGGCCTGGCCGGCGTCAATCCCGAGCATGCCCACGAGCGTAGCCACAGAGGCCGCATACTCGTCCATCACTGCGGTCGGGCTGCGGGACGTGGAGCGCTGAGGAGTGGCGCTGTACACGGCGTGCGGAAAAGAATGTTGCCCTGGCACACCACGGGAGCCGCCTAAGCGACTCCTGCGAGGGCGGCGAGGCACTTAGCTGTCAGTGTCGTGCGAAAAAGAATCATGGTTACTGGCGAACATCCTCGG
The DNA here is from genome assembly GCF_000372725.1 of Emiliania huxleyi CCMP1516. Lineage (NCBI taxonomy): Eukaryota > Haptophyta > Isochrysidales > Noelaerhabdaceae > Emiliania > Emiliania huxleyi. The sequence continues at coordinate 215,209 of NW_005198467.1, read as the reverse complement.
GTTCACCTGACTGTCTCCATGGAACTCCCACAAGGCTCTCCTGCAGAGCGCCAGACAGCCTAGCGTACAGGGTGCTGTTTTCCGTCAATATAAAAAGAAAAACATTCTGCACCTGTCAACGCGGAGCATGCAGATGGTTGGCGAGGGCGAGGTCACGGTGGTGCTTCTCCTCCTCGCGGCGGCGGCGCTGCCGGCACTCTTGTACGTGCGGCGTCGGCAGGAGCAGCAGTTTGAGGCCAAGCTGCAGTCGATGAGAAGCAAGCAAGCCGAGGCGAAGCTGCAGGCGGTGGAGGAGAAGGTCGCCGCGGTGGAGGCGTCTGCAGCTTCGCCGCCGCCGGCACCGTCAGCGAGGGCGCGCCGCGGGCGGGCCGCCGAGGCGCGGCCGCCGCTGCTCAAGGGCGCAAAGTGCTGGTACGAGGCGGACCGGTCCAGCGACCCGGTGCTGGTGGAGATCATGCAGGTCCACGCGGACGTGGACGGGGCCTTCTACACGATCAAGCTGCCCAGCGGCGGCGAGAAGCAGACGACGCGCGGAAAGCTCGATTCGCTCGAGGAGCGCGCTGAGGCCGCGGCGGCGGCGCTGCTCGCCGAGGAGGCGAAGGAGAGCAAGAAGGGCGGGCGCGGCAAGGGCGGGTCGGGCCGCGAGAAGCCGAAGCCCGCCCGCAAGCAGAACAGCGGGCGCGAAAAGCGCAAGTGAGGCCGGCGGTGTGCACACCGTTTGCGCTCTAGTCTACTGTCATAGGGAGTCGTGCGATCCGCGCGCGCGTGTACGTGTGCCCGTTTTGCCGCACGTACGTCAAAAAGGATGCGACATTGACACAGTGTCGAAATGAGACCACGGTAAGATCGCGCCACTTGCCTGTGTGGCTCTCTCCTCCGCGCTGACGTGTGACGACGACTGCGTTGTGCGACTCGGAGGCGACTCGCTCGCGTCTCGCGCGCGGGAGAGGTGTGTACATGCGTGCTCTCTCGACGGGGCCGCCGCAGTCGCACGAGCGCGCTCGCGCCCCGCTCATTTCGTAGTGCGCCGGTGCAATCTTCGCTGGCTCCGTCCCACATCGCTGGTCCCTCGTCGACAGCACGCAACTACATGGCCGGATCTGGACTCGCGGGGAAGAAGTAGTGCTGGCAGGCTTCGTAGAGTTCCGCTCCGCGTCCGCTCCGCTGCATGTACTTCAGAACCATCACGGAAACAACGATGAGGATAGTAGGCATCCAGCTCTCCACTCGGACATCCGCGTTGCCCTTTCCACTATCCGCAGGCGGCGCGATGGCTGTGTCGGCGTCGGCTGTGTCGGCGGCAGTACGCTTCGTCGTCTTCTTTGCCATTGCCTGCAGTATGATACCAGGAGATGAGAGGGTGCGCGCAGTGGCGCTCGAGGACGCCCTACGCCGATGCTTGGCAGCGCGTAGTGTCGAAACTCCGAGACTCCGACGTCCAATGTCAAATTCACTCTTTGTTTAGAGAGCGATGGCGCGGAACTTGTGGCTGCCAATAACAGGCGGGTCGGTGGAGGAGATCATCTCGGCGCACGCTGACCCGCTCGCTCTCCTGGAGAGTGGTGCGGTGCCTGCTCTCGTCGTGCGCCGTGCGCTAGCAGCACCTGCGCTGACGACAGTCTTGTCGCGGCTGCAAGGGCAGCCGTGGCAGAGGAGGACAGCCTCCTATAAGACGTTGGGCGTCGATTTGGGTGCCTATTTGGGCCGCTACCCGCACCCTCTAGATTTGCTGCGGGCCGAAGTCCACTCCACTTGCACCAAAACGACCGACCTTCAGAGGCATCACGCCAACGCCACTGCCGCCTTTGATCTCGCGGCGAAGAGAGCAGGCCTGTACGCCCCGGTGGAGGCGCTGCACCGCACTCTGCGTGCGCTCTTTGCCGCGAGGTCTGCGGCTGCTGAGGCCGACTTCCTCCCGGCTCCGGGCGTCTTTCGCATGCACCGCCCGGGCAACCGCTTCGCGCCGCACGCAGACACCATCCACGCTGCAGAGTGGAGCAGTGCGTGCGGAGGAAAGCGGCCGAGGCGAGGCGTGGCGCCAAACTTCCGCCCTCTCCGCCGCCTTCGGCACCAGCTCTCTGCCCTCGTGTCGCTGCAGCAGCCCAGATCCGGGGGAGAGCTGCGGCTCTTTAGCACCAACTGGGAGGCCCTCATGTCAACTTGCAACCAGCGCGGCGTGGCCTACGACGTGGGAATCGCCTTCCCTCACTGGCCGCGCGCGGCAGCCATGCTGCACCCGCGCGAGTACAACCTCACCGTCACGCCGGGCGACGTCTTCATCTTCAACAGCAATCGCGTGCACGAGGTGCTGCCGGTGGTGGGTCAGCAGCCGCGCCTCGTGCTCGGGTCCTTTGTGGGGTACTCGCACTCGCCGCGTGAGGAGATGAGGATGTGGTCTTGAGGACCTCGTGCTCGGGTCCTTTGTGGGGTACTCGCACTCGCCGCGTGAGGAGATGAGGATGTGTCTTGAGGACCGAGAGGGAGGAGCCATCGAGAGAGGTCGGTGACGATGCTGCCGGTGTCGGCATTCCCAGCGGATGGAGACCGTGGCTGTTGCGCTGGTCAAAGCGAAGGCCGCCTCCTCGAGGACTGTTGGGGACGCCGATCATCTCTCCAGCTCCGAACTCGAGAATTGTGCGCATGTCGGATGGAGCCCTTGCCGCCGCTTTCTCCACCCTTCCCTGCCTGCCCCTTTCCATATCTCGACGACCTCCACCTCCCCAACGCCGGTGGGCAGGCATCAACATCAAGTTCGGCAGCTCGACCTTGAAGCTTGATCGCTTCTGATGCTGATGGCAACGGCAAGCCTCTCCTCTCTGAGGAGCTAAAGAAGCACCTGAAGGACGAGCTCACCAGATTGATAGACAGACCAATGGTAGCCGAGCCGTGTACCGCTGGGCTCGTCGAGCGCCTACTGAGGGTCGCGCGTTTGCGCCCCGCGGACCGGCGCCGGCGGCCGCCGCGTGCCCGCGGTGCCCCGTGATCGGTGTGTGGCAGCGGCGCGGCGCTGCGTGTGTGACCATCGTCAGCGGCGCCGCCAGCCGTCATGTGCACTACCGGCACGATGTGCCTTGTGCGATGCGGCGCATGATTGCTCTGTAGGCATCCTCGCGCTTTCGCTTCCGGCGCATCGCCTTCGTCTCCTTGCTGCGCAGCTGGGTGTAGTTCGGGCCCGCCTCCGCCACGCTGTCCAGCAGCTGGGCGGCGCTCGCCATCTCGACCGCGTCGTCCTCCGGCGGAAGCTCCGCGTTGCCCGCGGCCGCCTCCCGAGCGCGCTCGTCGCGCATCCGCTCGTGGTGGGCCTGCCGACGCGCCACGCCGGCGCCCGCGTGCCTCGCCGCCGCGTCCGGCGACGGCATCGATGCTGTCCGCCCGAGCGTGACTCGCCACTCCACGACCTCCACGACCCTCCACGACCCTCCACGACCCACTCGCTCTGCCCCAAACCTAAATCGTCTCACTAGTTACATACATACTTTAGCGACACACAGCCATGTGGGACGCGCGTCGTCCGTCGAGTACCTCTAGCCTAAAGTAGCCTATATAGAGCCTAGACGCTAGAGCCGTACTACCCAGCCTTCGCATGCGATCGTGCATGCACATGCACATGTCCATGTATGTGCATGCACATGTGCATGCAGAGTGCTGCAGTCTTTTTTTACGCGTGTGGCGCGTGAGCAGAGACCAGAGTGGTGTTGTGTGAGACGCGTGTGTGAGAGGCGGGCGGTTGACGTTGAGTGCTGCGCGTGCGTGTTCTGCGTCTACAGAAACACCAATGCATATTCTCCGCTCCGACCACACACCCTCGCCGACGACTACAACCTCGCAAAAGAGTCACATAGCGGTGTGACATCTGGCTGAAGCCACGCCACGGCTTTGGCGTTTGGGAACCACTCCTTCTCTCCCGTGTACGCAAACTGGATTAGAACGTGGCCCGTTTGCTGCTCCGCCACCGCGCCAGCGTAGCAGAAGGATGGGTCGCCACCCGCTTCGACGCTCACCCACTCTGTCTCCGGCACGGAGACCAGCCGCCCGACCAAGCTAGCATGCTGCATCGGCGCAGTGCGGCGCGACGCGCTCGCAACAACGAACGTCTGGCCCGGCTGTACGCCAACTGGGACCACCGTGGTGAACATCTGCTCGCCCGATGTGGACGGGAAGGTCGCGGACTGGCCGGGACTCATGCCCGCAGGTGGAGTGCGTGGTGTTAGGGTAGCGAGGTTGGTTGGGCGCGGCGAGAGTCAAAGCGAGGCAAAAAGAATTTTCCGTCGAAATTTCAGATGGCAAGAGATTTTTTTCTTTTTTTGTTTCTCTCTACGACGGGCACGGGACCGGCCCTGCCGCACCGCGCCAGGATGGGTCGCCTGACAAGGCACTGTGGCACGCCGGTCAGTGCTGGTTCGTTGGAGCAGCTGCGCTGCCTCGCGAGCTTCCAGATATTCTATCGATATGAAGGGCGCACAAAGGCGCTCGACGTCGCTCCATCCGACTCGATACTGCTGGTCATGTTGAAGATCCAGTCGAAGGAGGGCGTCCCTCCCGGCTTCCAGCGCCTCTCCTACTCATCAAAACCGCTCGAGGCGGATCGCACGGTGGCGGATTACGGCATCAAGAAGGCAGCCACCATCCATGTCAGCTGCGGCGCGCCCGCACCCGCCGCGCCCGCATCCACCGGCGGCCTGGTCGGCTGCGCTGTTATTCTGAATGGCCTCGTCGCTCGGGCCGACCTGAACGGCGCCACGGGCTTTGCCCTCTCCTACGACACTGCCCGCGGTCGCTACCTCATTCGCGTCGTGAGCTCGGGAGAGCTCGTCAATGTGCGGCCGGCCAACGTGTCCCTCACGGAGTACGACCCCATAGTGCGACGCCAGCGCACGATGCCTGTCTATGCCAGTGAGGTCCTAAAGGGCAATGTCTCGGAGGTTGTCGCCAAGCAGATCGGCGAAGACGATCGCTTCGCCGCCGCGCTCAGCTGCCGCGCCCTCCGCGATGCGCTGCGCCGATGCGCTCCGCCGCCGCAGCTGCACCTCAAGACGCGCGTGGCCTCGGCCGTTGGCTCGCTCCCGCGGTTGAAGTGGTCGCTGGCGGTGGGCTGCCCCCGCGAGCGGCTGTGCGAGCTCGCCGCAGCGCAGCCTGGAGGGCGCGAGCTCATCCACTACTTGCGCTTCGTCGACGGCAGGTGCCCTTGGGGCAAGACATGCGACGTGGCGGCGTCGCACGGCGACGTGCTTCTGCTCGAGTGGGCGCACGCGAACGGCGCGCCATGGGGTGTCTCGACTGCCGCAGCGCTCGCTGGCCACCGGGACGCCTTCTCACTCTCGGCTGCCCAGCGACAATGGTGCAGCCAATGGAGCTCACAAATGGAGCGGCCTCCCTTTGGTATCAATAAAATGGAGCGGCTTCTCACTCTCGGTTGCCCCGCCGACGAGACGTGCTGCGCGGCGGCAGCGACGCTGCACGGAGTGCCGGAGCTCGCGAGTCTGCGCTCAACTTTCAACCTCCCCTGGGACGAGCGCACTTGCAGCGCGCTCGCAGCGGCGGGCAACACCGAGGCGCTCAAGTGGGCGCAAGAGCAGGACTGCCCGTGCAACGCGGTGCAGGTGAGCGCGGCCCTTGCGAGCGCGGTGGCCGCCGGCAAGCTCGACGTGGGGCGGCTGCTCTCCTCCTTGGATGAGCACAAGGCGGAGCTGGCGCGGTTGCAGCAGAGCGAGGCGGCGCACGCGGCGGCGGAGGCGGCGGCGGCGGAGCGCGAGGTGGCACATCGGGCGGAGCTCGAGGCGGCCAAGGCGGAGGCGGCCGCGAAGGCGGAGGCGGCGGCGGCGGCGGCGGCGGCGGCGGCGGCGGAGGCGGCGGCGGTTGCGGCGGCGGCGGCGGCGAGCTGTGAGACTGCAGTGCTGGCCGACCTCGCGAAGCTGTCGCATTTCTCGCGCTACCAGACGGCGCGCGCTGTCCAGCTTGGCGACGGCGACCCAACGCGCGCGCTCCTCGTCAGGGAGTTCCTCAAGTCGCGCACGCGCCACCGCGGCCCGCGGCAGGGCGACCCGCATCGCAGCGTGCCGCTCTTCGAGGTGCAGCGGGTCGAAAAGCTCTTCAACCCGCGGCTGCAGGAGAAGTACCTCGCTGAGCTGCAGGACGTTGCCGGCCTGTGCGAGCGGCGCGTGGGGCCGCTCCCATATGAAACGGAAAAAGAAAAAAAATCCGCTTGGTGCAGTATGTAGGAAGGTGGGAACAGTCAGGCTCGGACTGGACGAGACACACACACACACACACACACACACGCGCGCGCACACACACACACACACACATACACACACACACACACACACACACACACACACACACGGACTGGACGTGAGTGAGTGAGTGAGTATTCTTGATACGAAACCACGACGACACACACCAGTCGACTCGCATCGGTTGCCTCCATGAACGGCGGAGCTATTCTCGCGCCCACACCACACCTGGCTCCAACGTGGACACGCCCATAGCTGGGGACACTACTAGGTCACGCATGGCATCAGAAGTTTTATCTCTGGGCCCCGAAAGGCATCTCTAGCAGTGTCGTTACACATGCCCCCTCCCCTCCTGGGCGCATGCGCCTCACGTCTCGCCAGAGCATAAGCCCTTGGCGTGTGGCGAGACGAGTTTTTCGCCATGCAGCGAGCAGCAAGCCGCCCGCCGCAAACAGCCGGAGGCCTCGCCGCGGCACTGGCTGCGCCGCAGTCCCGCACCCGTCGACGCAGCTCCCCCCGCGGAAGACCGCGCGTAGCGACGCCTTGACGATCGAGATGAGCGTGCCTGTGAAGCTCGCCCACCTACTGCCCCTGAGAGTTGGTTACGAGTGGGATCAGCTCCCCCCCTTGGGATCAAAGCTTCCACGACCTCGCACCCAGCATCACAGGCAGGATCAGAGAGAGACTCCACACCGGACACCGCCCGGGCACAGACTCCCTACCCGTCGGATTGCACAGGGCCCCCTCGGAGCAGCCCACACACAATCACGCATCGGCAGAATTAGTGCCTGAGTCAGGCAGACAGCACAGCCAAGGACAGGAGAGGAGAGAGAGAGAGAGAGAGGAGAGGGGAGAGGGTGAGGGTGTGTGTACACGTGTGGAGCAGGGAGGGTGTCTGTGGTGGGTTGTAGTCATACTACGTGATTAAAACCACGCGCCCCTCAGGAGCTTAAGGAAGAGTGTTGGGTGTCAAAACACCGGCGTCGGCGACTCACTCCCCAGAGGGTTGAGCTGCTCGACCGAGGTGAAGCCATCCGGATCTGCACAGCTCGCCCTCCGGACGCGCAGCTCCCCGCGATGGTCCCCTAGCCACCGCCGCCTCAACGTCTCCAGGAAGTAGTCAAAGGTCCACCACACAGCCTCCAGCCACCAGCCTCCACCACACACACACACACACTCACCGACGCCGTTTCTTCTTTTTATCGCAAAATCGAGACGCCATCGCAGCCAATTGCAATCACCTTACTCAAAT
>NW_005198467.1:183785-206626 GCF_000372725.1 Emiliania huxleyi CCMP1516 | reverse complement strand
CAGCATGGGCGATGCGCATTACAGTTCAGCGCCGCCTCGGCCTCCCGCTCGATGTTGCCTGCCAGGCGGTGGAGGCGGGCAAGAAGGCGCCAAACGGCAAGCCGCACGAAGAACTCGGCGATGCCGCAATGGTCAACCCGCGTGCGAAGCACGCAACACGACACAAATACCTGCTCGCAAACGACTCGTCAAGACCCTTCGCTCGGCGTGGGGCATGCTCATCGAGATGGAGCCGACTGCACACCTCAGTTACAGTAACCCAAAACAACCTGACGTGGCGGCGGCGAACATCGGCAAAGGGCATGTGCGCCTCGTTGGCGACTTGAAACTCACGAGCTCGCTCGCGTGCAAGGGTGGCGATCGGCTCGGCTGGAAGGGGGCTTTTGTCGCCTTCGGCAACACCGAGCGGGCGCTGCTCGACTTAGTGTTAGGGCATGCTGCATGGCCGCGGCCGGAGGGGGGGGGGGAGGGGGGGAGGGAGGCGGAGGATGCAGAGGCGGAGGCGGCGGCGGCGGAAGAGGAGGAGGGGGAGAGTGAGGGGGAGGGGGAGGCGGAGGCGGGGGCACCTGTGACGGCCCCCTACAAGAAGGGCGACTACCGGTTCGCGCGGGAGAAGAATTGCGACCTGCGTTTGCTCGACTTCGAGAAGAATTGCGACCTGCGTTTGCTCGACTTCGAGACGTTCGGCGGCTTCGGGGACGGCGTCCGCAAAATTCTTCGGCAGGCGGCGGACCAGCTGAGTAACAAACTTTCGCACGCTCAGCACCTCGATGAGGTCACATGGACCACCAAGAACTGGCACGGGCTGCAGATGCAGCGCTTGTCTGTCGTCCTCCACACCGCCGTGGCGTGGCAGACGGTGAACGAGCTAGCGTGCGGGGACAGCGGCATTGTGCACGGTGCTAAGTGCATTGCCGCTCTTAACGGAGTCGCTTAGGCGGCTCCGGTGGTGTGCCGGTGATAGTACTAGCACGTGCCAGTTCGCACCTGTGTCGAGCCTGTGTGCTGTGAGAGAGGTTCCATTCTTTAAATTCTTTTTTTCAGTGGCTAGCTCCGGACGATGGCAGCGCGCGAGGAACCGCTTCTCCCCGCCTCGGAGGGCTACGTGGAGTACCCAGCGGCGCGGCGGCAGGCGCTGCCGCGCTGGATCACCGTCGCCGGCGCCGGCATGGGCGTCGCCACGCTCCTCCTCCTCATCTCGGCAGCGTCCCAGCACAGCGCTCCGACGTCTTCTTCGTCGGTCATGCCGTCGGCGGCCGCGGCCGGCGCGGCGTCGGGGGCGGTGCTCTCGGGCGTCCTGGACCTGCCGGCGCAGCAGCAGCCGCAGACGCACCTCCTCGCGGCGCAGTCGGCGCGGGAGGAGCCGGCGGCTGCGCGGAAGAAGGGCGTGCACGCGGTCCGGTTGAGCAAGGTTGAGCGGACGGCGCGGCAGCACGCGCTGGAGCTGAACGACGAGACCTCGCAGGGGCTGTTTGCCCTCGGCGGAGCCACCACCAACCTCATCGCGGCGGATGGCGACGCGGGGACGGCGACAGTTGAGCTGAAGGACTTCCAAGATGCGCAGTACTACGGCGAGATTTCGATTGGCACTCCGCCCCAGACCTTCTCCGTCGTCTTCGACACCGGGTCGGCAAACCTCTGGGTGCCCTCGTCGCGCTGCAAGGGCTTCAACCTCGCGTGCTTCCTCCACCGCCGCTACGCAAGCGACAAGTCGGACACCTTTGTGCGCGACGGCACGCCCTTCGCAATCAAGTACGGGTCCGGCTCGATGTCCGGCTTCATCTCGCACGACAAGATCAGCGTCGGGTCGCTCACTCTCAAGAACGCCTCCTTCGCCGAGGCCGTCACCGAGCCCGGCGCCGCGTTTGTTCTCTCAAAGTTCGACGGCATCCTCGGCCTCGCATACCCGTCGCTCTCGGTCCACTGCCTCACGCCCGCCATACAGCACTGTGAGGAGACGCTGTTCACACCCGCAGCTGTGAGCAGGTCAACGGCCTTACGCCGGTGATGCAGGAGCTGATCAAGCAAGGCCAGCTCGCGGCGCCGCTCTTCTCCTTTTGGATGAGCAAGGACCCGAAGCAGACGCCGGGCGGCATGCTCTTCCTGGGCGGCGTCGACGACTCCTACTACACCGGCGACCTGCACTGCCTCCCCATACCTCCCCATGTCCCCCATATCTCCCCCATATCTCCCCATATCTCCCGCACAGGCGACCTCCACTACCTCCCGATATATCCCGATATCTCCCCATATCTCCCCGTATCTCCCGCACAGGCGACCTCCACTACCTCCCCATCACACGCAAGGGCTACTGGCAGTTCGACCTCGACGCAGTGTCGGTCGGCGGAAGCGACGTCCTCACAAAGGGCTCCGCCATCGCCGACACGGGCACCTCGCTCGTCGTCGGCCACGAGAGGTGTGAACAGCGTCTCTTCACACCTCTGGCTGTGAACAGGCACCTCGCTCATCGTCGGCCCCACCGAGCAGCTGAAGAAGGTGATTGGCAAGCTGGGCCTCGCGGACGCGCAGGCGGGGATGGGCGGGCAGTACTCGATTCCGTGCGACAAGAAGGGGGAGCTGCCCACGCTCTCGTTCACCTTGGGCGGCAAGACCTTTAGCCTCGAGTCGGCTGAGTACGTGCTGGAGATGGAGCTGCTCGGCAAGAAGATGTGCACCCTCGGGCTGATGCCGATGGACGTACCAAAGCCGGCTGGCCCGCTCTGGATCCTCGGCGACGTCTTCCTCTCAAAGTACTTCTCGGTCTACGACTTTGGCAACGACCGCGTCGGCTTCGCCGAGGCGGTGGCGACGGCGCCGTAAGGAGCTGGAGCCTGCCGCCTTCCCGCGCCGCCGGTTCCGCCGGCCGGCAGTGGCGGCAGTGCTCGGCGCGGCGGGCGGACGCTCCTCTTCTCGCGGTGGACGTGTTGTGCGTGTGTGTGCGCGCCGCTGTGGGGGCGTCTCGCCACCGGAGCAGGCGGCGGGCAGGGGGGGCTGTCTGCAGCGTGGTCTCCCTCTCGACCCAGGGGCGTGCCCGAGGCGGCGGCAGTGCTGCGTCGCCGTGCGTGTCGTTGCGTGACTGCCCGTGCACCGTGATGCCGTGACGAGGCGGCATCACGCGGGAGTGTCGATGCGAGCGGAGGTTGCTAGAGGGAGGTTGCCCCGCAGTGGCAAACCTTGCAACCCCGCCTCTTCTTTGCGTGAGTGTGCCGCGCGCGTGCCATACCACTTACCAGCTGTGCCGTGCTTTCATTTATATGTTCTCAGCAACGCTAAGCCACGTTGACGTACTGTATCTTTCGGATACCGTGCGCGGGGCCCGGCCCCAGGCGGCGCGGCCCGAGGGGGCGCCCCGGCGCGGGCCCGCCCGCGGCCGGCGCCGCCCCGCCCCCGCGCCCCGGCCAGGCTCGTGCGTCGTGGTCAAAAAGTCAGAGAGTGGGGTGGCGCTAGTGATCGTGGCGTCGTGCCCGTGATGCGGTGAACTGAAGACTGAAGACCCTCCTCGGTGTTGATAGTTGGGTTCGATCAATGGGTGCCGCCTTTACAAGCTCTGCGCCCTGACGAATGTGCAGATGTGGTTGGACGGTTGGCCCGAGAACGCTCCCAGAGCCGTCGGCGTCGAGCGGCAGACGCAGACACGGTCCCGGCGCACAAGAGAGGCACAGGGCTCACCGCTCTGCGCTTGGAATGGGGGCGCGGTCACCCTTGTGTTCAAGCTCAGCCAGTCCTCCTGTCTTTGCCCAGCCGCGATGTTTTGGCAGGCCAGCGATAGGTCATCCAGCCGGTCAAAAGCATTGCTGTCGTCCTCCTCACGTTTCCTGAGCCAGCGGCGCTGGGTCTCGCGCGGTGACAGGATGTTCTGCATCGATCCCGAGGACATTGAGCTTGGAGTCGAGGCGTAGGAGAGGGAGGAGAGCTCCTCAAAGTCGAAGTCGGACCCGCTGGCCAGCTCGGACGAACCTTGCTTCGGGTCTCGCGCCAAATCCGGCACGGTGACGGCTGAGGCCAGAGCCGACCTCTTCATCATCCCACCCCTTCGTTCGAGTCTGGGAGTTGCTGGCGCCGCCTACGGCTCGTCCACAACCGCAATCAACCCCGCCCAATGGAAAATTCGCCCGGCGGTTTCACAAAACAACTAAACTAAAAAATGGAGTTCCGAGTTCATTTTATATATAAAAATGGATTGATTGGAAACTAAGCAAAAGGCGCTGTTGGTTCCATTGCCATCCGAGAGGGCCTCCACATTTTTCTTCTGTGCACGTATGTATATGACACAGCGCGAACTCCGTAACCGCTGCGGATGGTCGATGCGGACTGCAATCGCTCTGAGAGTGCGCTGGTTGGCGGAAGCGCAATGCTCGACGGGGGCGAGGCCCCCACGGCGGCGACAGAGGCGCCGGCGACAGGAGCGATCGACTTGAATGAATTGCTCCGCTCAGGGCAAAAGCTCCCGCCCAGCGCACGTCCGCCAGAGCCAGCCGGCGCCGACGGCCTGGAGCAGCAGTCTTGGCTGCAGCAGCTGAAGATGTGGGCCGTGGCGCAGAGCCGTCTCGAGGAGACGCCAATGTACCAGATCAAGGAGCAGGCCTTTTCGGAGCAGCTGGAGCGGGAAGCTGAGACGCGCCGGCGCCAGGTCCTCGCCCAGCGCAAGGAGTACCATCGTCCGATGGACTTTCTGCAGCTCGAGAGGCAGGCCAAGCTTGAGGCGGAGGAGCGAAAATGGGAGGCCGCGCCAGAGCCCGCTCGGCCGAAGCCGGGCGCGCCGGTCCGGCTCCCTCCCTGCAATAGCCAGTATCACGTCTCCAAGTTCCAGCTCGCCGCGCGAGAGAGCCACGCGCGCCGGCTGAATGCGGAGGCGAACAAGCGGCAGGAGGCGTGCCGCAGGCGTGAGGCGGCACGCGAGTACGCGACTACGACGGCGGCCATGAGGAGGCAGCCGCCCCTGCGCAAGTCGGCGAGCCGGTTGCAGCCGCCAGCTGCTGGGAAGCGCATCGACTCGATCATAAGCGGTCCCCCCGCATCGAGGAGAGGGCTCTACCCGGCAGTCAGGACATATGCGACGCTGTCTCCGCGCCGGAGGGAGGCGCCGAGCTCGCAACCGCCGTCCCGCGTCGCCCACGAGCAGCAAGTCAAGGCGCTGGCCGCGCGCGCCACGACGCTCAACCAGCGCGTCCGCGATCTTGAGGCGGAGCGGGGCGAGCAGCGGCGGGGCCTGGAGAACAGCGTCATCTCCGATTTCCTGGCCCACGAGACGGACAAGTGGGAGGGGGCGCTGTCGACCCAGCAGGAGGTTGTCGCAGGTTACGCCCAGGCCATTAGGGCCAAGCTCGAGCTCTGGGAGGCGCTAGGCCAAGTACCGTCCAAGGCGCAGCGAGGGAGATGAAAAGTTGTTTTTCAAAGTAGCTTTTTTCTCACACGCCTCGCCGATCTCTGCAAGCGATCCTACCCGTGAGACTGACAGAAGCAACGCCTACTTTAATGCCGTGGGGCTCCTGTCGTTAGAGACGTGGTGACGCGAGGGTCGCACCCCTTGCCCCACCACCTCGTGTGGAGAAGTTTACCTTACCTTACCTTACCTTACCTACTTAGGGAGGGCACGCGAGCGAGCCCCACGCGAGCGAGGAGGAATCGTAGGGCCAGGCGCTCGTCTGTGCGTCGAAGCTGGCGTGGATGAGCGCCTTGTTGCAGTCGCTCAGGGAGTTGTGGCCGCAGAACATGGAGCTCATGGTAGTAACCGCCGACACGTCCCACGCGCTGATGTCCTGGTTGAAGACGGATGCGAAGCAGAACATGCGCTCCATGGTCGTGACTGCAGACACGTTCCACACGCTAATGTCCTGGTTGAAGGAGTAGGCCTGGTAGAACATGGAGTACATGTCCGTGACCGCCGATGTGTCCAGGCCGACCGTCCCAGCGCAAACCATCGTCTCGGGATTGTACTCTATGCCGACACTCGGGCCGTAGTTGGTGTCCTCGCAGTCCGGCACGACTGGTACAGTGACATGCTGCGCTTTGTCGGGCGTTCCGCCACCAGCAGACAGAGTGCCCCAACCTGCCGTTACGAGGTTAGTCCCGACTTCGTGCCACGTGTTGTCGCCAGGCTGGTCGAGGTCGATCAGTGCGTACTCGCTTGGCCGTTGCAGCTTAATGAGGGTGATGTCGTTGTCCATCGTGTCTGCTCAGAGATTATACTGTCAGTAGTGCGCTGCATAATGGTTGCCAACAAATCTATAAAAGGACAAGCCAAACGAGGGGTGGGAGTTCAATCAATCAATCGACAGTTAGCGTCGCGATTTGTTTTTTCTGGTCATCAAGGCTGAAAGCTCTGTGCTTTGTGACTGATCCGTCAATCTTCCTATGCACACACTCCGTCTGGCGAACCGCGCCGCCGCGAGGTCGGTGCGCCACATCAAGCACGGGCAGCTCCTTGGCAGTCGCGCCATCGCCAACACGGCTGCGCGCAGCCTCGGCGTGCACGTGCCAGCGGTGCTGCGCTCGCAGGCCTCCCTTCTCAGCACAGCGAGGTCGGTCGAGCACTCTGACCAGGAGTGGACTGCGAGCGCGGCGAGCCCGCCGTTTGACCCGTCCGACGAGGCCACGGTCCAAGCGTGGACAGAGCGCTTCCTCGACGCCGTGCGTGACGTGCCGGCGGCGACGGACCCGGCTCGGAGCGCGGCGGTGCTGAGGGAGCTCGTCAAGTCGAACCTGCTCTCCTTCACGGACATGCGAGACGCGCCCGAGAAGTTCTTCCTCGCGCACCGCCTCCTCGCCACCGTCGGCCTAGGCGGCTTTGGCGTCCGCTTCACCGTCCAGTTCAACCTGTTCGCAGGCTCGATAGTCGGGCTGGGCGGGCCGGAGCAGGTGGCGAGCCTGCGCGAGATCACCCGAGATTTCACGAGATCACTCGCGATCACCCGAGCAGGTGGCGAGCCTGCGCGACATCCAGGCGGCGGGCCAGCTGGGCTGCTTCCTGCTGACAGAGGCGCAGGCGGGCGTGCTGTCTGGACTGATCGTCGAGACTACCTGCGAGTGGGACGCGGGCTCGCAAGAGGCGCGCCGTAGGTAGACGACCCTCCGCCTGCGCCACCCCTGCCATTCCCCCGCCAACATCGTACATGAAGCGCGCCGGCGGCCGCCTCCTCTGGCATACCTCGACACAGTGGCGGGCATCTCTGCCGCAGAGTCAGACCCCGAGCCCCGCTGTCGCAGTTCGTCCTGCACACGCCGAGCGACAAGGCGGCCAAGAACTGGATCTCTCAGGGCTACACGGCCGAGCGCGGCGTCGTCATCGCAGACTTGGTCGTCGGCGGAGAGAGCCACGGGTCGCACGCCTCCCTCCTCTCGTTGCGACGCCGAGTGAGTGAGAGTACTGAGTGCCGAGTGGGCTCTGGTCAGGCCGCACGCCTTCCTCCTCTCGATGCGCGACGCGGAGGGGCAGCTGCTGCCAGGCATCACCGTCGAGGACATGGGCACAAAGACGGTGGCGAACGACCTCGACAACGCGCGCGTCTGCTTCGACCAGGCCACGCTAACCACCGGCCGCCACGCGGAGCGAGCCGGTCCGCTGGCCAAGCAGCGGAGATGCATTGAGGTAGGTCCGGCTGCCAAAGGAGGCGATGCTAAACAAGTTCGCGGACGTGCGCGAGGACGCGTACGTGCAGACCACCGACGAGCGGATGCGGATCGAGGTCATCGGCCAGCGCCTCCTCACGGGACGGCTCGCGATCGCAGAGGCGTCGCCCTCGCGACCTCGGCTCCATCTCGGCTCCATCCTGGCTCCCTCTCGGCTCTCTCTCGGCTCCATCTCGGCTCTATCTCGGCTCTGTCTCGGCTCTATCCTGGCTCCATCTCGGCTCTATCTCGGCTCCATCTCGGCTCTATCTCGGCTCTATCTCGGCTCCATCTCGGCTCTATCCTGGCTCCATCTCGGCTCTATCCTGGCTCCATCTCGGCTCCATCTCGGCTCTATCTCGGCTCTATCTCGGCTCTATCTCGGCTCCATCTCGGCTCTATCCTGGCTCCATCTCGGCTCTATCCTGGCTCCATCTCGGCTCTATCCTGGCTCCATCTCGGCTCCATCTCGGCTCTATCTCGGCTCTATCTCGGCTCTATCTCGGCTCCATCTCGGCTCACCTCGGCTCACCTCGGCTCCTCTCGGCGCACGGAGCATGCGATCACCGCTGGTGCCCTGCGACCTACCTCCAGGCCGCCCTGGCGAGCTGCCGCGTGCTTCACCTCCGCACCGAGCAGTACGCGCGCGGCAAGGTCTGCAACGGGCTTGCGGGCGAGGTGCGCCTGTCCGAGATGCCGCAGCTGAAGGCGGTCTTCCGCGAGTCCGAGGCGAGGGTAGCCGAGAGGGGAGCGGAGAGGAGCCGAGGTGAGGCCGAGGGGTGGCCGAGATGAGGCCGAGGTGCAGCCGAGGTGGAGCCGAGGTGAGGTCGAGAGGAGCCGAAAGGGCCTGAGAGGAGCCGAGAGGAGCCGAGAGGAGCCGCGAGGAGCCGCGAGGAGCCGAGAGGAGCCGAGAGGAGCCGAGAGGAGAGGAGCCAAGGTGAGCCGAGGACACGTCCCCGACACGTCCCTACAGGCGGCGCTCGCCCAGATGGCAGCCTTCACTGCTGGCGTCGAGCAGCGGCTGAACAGCTGCCTGCGCGCAGGCACCATCCCGGACGCGGATCTCGTCGATGCGATCGCGGTGGCCAACCAGTCCCCGAGATTGCCCGAGAGTATCCGAGATTGCCCGAGCTTGCCGGAGATTCCCCGTCGCCAACGAGCCTCTCCTCGGTCGGGGCCCAGCTGCGCTCATCCCTCGTGCTCCTGCTCCTCCCGGATCTTGGGTAGGTTGGCCAAGGTCCGGGAGATGAGTTAGTTAATGAGCTGGGTAGGTGGCCAAGATCCGTTGCATCGACGTCGCGCTCGAGCGCGCGCACGCGCTGCGCAAGGAGGTCGGCAGCTACGCTCTGATGCACGAGATTTCTCGAGATTGCACGAGATTACCCGAGAGTATCCGAGAGTCTAGGTCGGCAGCAACGCTCTGATGCACGAGATTGCACGAGATTGCACGAGATAACCCGAGGTTGTCCGAGAGTACAGGTCGGCAGCTACGCACTGATGCACGCGACGGGGTTCGAGCTGGTCGACATGCTGCTCTGCTGCAAGTTCGCCGAGGGGGACAGCCGCATCCTGCAGCAGAAGCTCACCCGCGACCGGCTCAAGGCGCTGCAAAAGGGCGGCGCGGCAGCCGCCCTCTCTGGCTTGCTCGGCGAGCACCGCGCCGAGGTGTTCGCCGCGGCGAATCTGGCTCGGAAGCTGCAGCCGGCGAGATTAACCGGGGTTGCCCCCCCTGATTACCCGAGATCACCCGAGATTGCTGAGTTGGCTTGCGGATTGTGTTTAGGCGGGGAGGGACGTCGCCAAGCTCGCCGCCGCCATGGACGAGCACTGGCGCGAGATCTACGACCTCGCCGAGATGATTGCAGAGCGGCACATCCGCACTGGACCGCGCGCCGCGTTTGTCGAGGGCCCTTCTGTGGAGCGGCTGACACCGGCGGCGACCGGCTTCGACGCGGACTGGAAGGGCAAGCTCGGCGCGCCCGTGGCGTGAGGCGGGGGCGGCAGCTGATGATCACTGGTGAGATATATGTGCTGAGATATATAAGATTGTGTGCGCGACGGCGGCGCACGGCCGAGTCTTTTTCTTTTCGAGCTGCGAGCTGTGTGTTCCTGGAAATTACCCTGCGACCCGCCTGGGTATTTTGTCGATTTCCTCGGGGAGAGGGCACCTAGTAGCGTAGGCACTCGTACTCGAGCGTGGTGCTCGTAGGTCGTAGCTGCCTCAGATTTTGCCCCAGACCAGCTCTCAGACTCAGGGAAACTCGCGAGTTTCCAGAATGGAGCACCAAACACCCTTTGTTTTCCCTGGAAATTTCCGGAAACGCAAAGTGCTGGGGACCCTCTGTTTTCCTTTTTGTTTTCCGGAAAACCTCGTTGAGCCCAAACCGTAGTAAAGCTGTACCTCGTGACTACGGCTGTACGTACGGATTTAGTCGAGGACCTCCAGACTCCAGTGATTGTGACGTCTCTCTAGACGCTCACAGCCCGGTGGTCGAGACGTCTGGAGCGCACCACATCACGCGGAAGTGAACGTAATCGTCCCTGGGGCCCTGCCTTTCCTCGCCTCCGAGCGTGCACGTCGCCGCGGCGAGCGCCTCGTCCACCGTCTCGCCGCACGAGATCTCCTCGACGCGCAGCTGGTGCGCCTCGCATGCGGCCGCGAACGCGTCGACGCCCGTGCGGCGCGCATTGTTGAGCACGTACGCCGCGCCGTGCGGGCGGCTCAGCCAGTGCGGCAGCAGCGCCGCCAGCAGCCGTGCGCCTTCGATAGAGTACAGCACTTCGGTGGCGATCACGACATCGCACGGCGCCCACGAGCAATCCCGCGCTGGCTCCGCGGCCGCGGCTGCCGCCTCTGCGGAGGACCGTGGCGAGTCCTCCGCCGGTGGCTGCGCAGCGTCCATGCTCCACTCCACCGGCTTCGTCGGCTGCGACCAGTCGAGCTCCAGCACTCGCAGGCACGCCGGCTCCAAGGGTAGCCGGGCACGATTGCTTGCGACATTGTCGCGTAGCAGGTGCATCACCGTCGCCTCACTGCGAAAGTGACCGCGAAAGTCGCTCAGCCACACGCTCCGTGGGCCACATGCCGCCGCCACGCTGATGCCGAGCAGCCCGCAGCCCGCGCCGAGCTCGACAACGGATTTGTCGCGAAAGACCGCGGCGTTCGCCAGAGCCCACGCGCGGTGGACCCAAGCTCCATGCCAAATACGAGTTCCGGTGTGCTCAAACGTCTCGCGCAACACGACGAGAGGAGACAAATCGCGATCGTGTGCGCGCGTCACCAACCAGTGTGCGTAGCCGCGGACCGCTCGAGCCTCCCACAGTGGCCTCGTGCATCTCCGCCTGCACTCGCCTCGCCGCGATCGCTTGGTCTCTGTCGAGAGGCCCGGCAATCTTTCGATTGGCGAACGGCTCGAGTGGCAGCGCCTCATCGACATCAACATAGCTAGCGACGGCAAGTTCGCTCGTGTTGGTGCCTTCCGGAACCACGATGTCGAGGCGCGACAGCTTCCAGCGGCGCAAGCCGCACGACGGCGCGCCTGACGACTGCGATGAACCACCGTCGGCCATGATTGTTGCCACGTGGCCGGCGCGCGCCCGCTCGCTTCTTGCTCTTGCGTGCGCGCCTTCCGCACACCACAGCAATGTGAGCTTGCCTTTTGCCGCCGCGTGGCCGACGCTGACGCTGACGCCGTGCGCTCCGTGCGCGCGCAGATAGCCAAATATAAACAAACGTAACCAGCAGAGCGTCGGTCAACGAGAATTCTTCTCGAGGTGGATATCCTTTGGCCGCGTTGGGTAGCGAGGAGTGGTGTAACCCGAGCCACGGAGGCGTGTTTTCTGGCGGCCGACCGTCAGTGCACGGAGTTGCCACTTCTCCGACTGCCCCGGCTAGTTCCCGAGGTCGTCGGGTGTGACCCCTTCGTCCCCCGAGACCTAGCGCGGGTGGGTTGGAGGGGGCTCGCCCCGTTCCTCCCCATCGGGCCGCGTGAGCGGCCACGCCTCGCAGATTCGTTTTCGCGCCTGGGTCAGGCGCGCGGGGCATCCCCCGGGTCGCTCGACCAGCGATCCGAAGAGTGGCCGCTATGCGAGGGAAAGAGCGGGGCCCTCGACGCCTCAGTCCGGCCCTCCGAGGGGGGAAGGGAAGTGCGGGGTCCCCACGGGCGCCTCAGTTCGGCCCTCCCGAGGGGGGGAGGGGAGCAAGGGGGTGGGGGGATCGGGGCGGTGGGGAGGGGTCTCGGGTTTCATGTGGCTAAAACTTGCCTTTCGGGGAGGGGCCTCCGTTGGAAGGCGCGCATGCAGCCCTACGTCTTCCCCTCCTCCCCAGAGGCAGCGAGTAGGCAGCGAGAGGAGGTCTCGAGCGCCTATATGAAGGTATGTGAGATGGTGATGGGAATGGGTGGTCGGGCGGGCGGGCGGGCGGGCGGGCGGGCGGGCGGGCGGGCAAGCAAGCGGGGAGCGGCGGGCGGGCGGGGCGGAGCGGGCGGGCAGGGTTATCGGGGGAATCGTGTCCACAATCAGCGGCAGCGGAGCAGCAGCCGCAGCAGCAGCTGCTGCAGCAGCAAGCAGCAGCCAGATTGCTGCCGTTGTCTGCGCCGCGATCCGCCGCCGCGCCGCCGCGCCGCCGCCGCCTGCGCTCGCCGCCGCCTCGTAGACGACTCCTCTCGCGCTCGGAGAGCCGCGCAGCGGGCCGCGAGGTTGTGGTCAGAGAGCAGCAGGGTTGAGATCCACAAAATCGGCTAAATTTGAGGTTGCTCGAGAGAGCCTGGAAATGGTCCCGCGCCGTTGCCCCGGTGCCGGCGCATCACGTCTCAGCCGCGATGGGCCGGTTCCGCCGCGCAGTCGAGCAGCAGGAGCTCGGAGGCAACTTTGTCGACAAACTGGTCGAGCCAAAAATCGGCGAAGAAGCGGCACTGGCGGCACGCCGGGACGATTCCGGACTGATCACATTGTTCGGCACCGCGGCGGCGAGCCGCCGCGAGCCCACAGGAGAGCTGGGCGCCGGGGCACCAGACCGCGCCGCCAGCGAGGCGAGAGCACCAGCCGACCGGCCGTGACATGGCAGTTAGACGGCGGGATTTTTCTTAAGATACAAGCCTCTCTCACAGCACACTGGCACAGAGAAGAATATAGGGTGGATAAAGCGCCTGTTCACGGCATGGAGGGTGAGCCACACCGAACGTACCGAGCGAAGAGCCGAGCGGAAGGAGGACGGGGAAGATGACTCAGAGGAGGACGAACCAGTGGAAATTCAGTTGTCAGATGTCACGATGCATCCGAAGGGGACCCCAGCGCCGGCATCATCCGTAGAGGCACGAGTGTTCGAAGAGAGAGTGGACCTGAGCAACAACATGACTTGGAGGCAAATGATCGGAGTGGGAGTCAGAAATGTGGTCCTTGCGCGAGGGGAGCTCGATAGACTCGAGGGGCCAGGATACGCCGCAAGGAGGACGGAGTTGCGCCGAGAGGCGAAAGAAGCCGCGAGAACAAGGGACCGGCAGGCGGCGGCGTCGCAGGACGAGGCAGAAGAGAACGACGCGACAGAGGGGGAAGTGACAAGGGAGAGAACGACGACAAGGGAGGGATGGGAGAACGGCACGCCGCCACCACACAGGGATTTTAAGGAGAGGAGTGTGGTGCGCTAGCCGTCGCCCACCCTGGGGAGTCTGCCTCTTCGTATCTCTTTTCGCAGTCTCTCGCCGCTTCTCGCCAGTCTGCTGTGAGAGGGGCTTGGATTCGTAGAATTCTTTTCGCAGAGGTGACGACAGCGCCCACCCCCTCTCGCGATCGATCGGCAAGCTGCACCGGCGAGCGATGTGCGGCATCGTCGCCTACCTGGGCCCCAGCACGGCCAAGGACGTGATGCTCGCCGGGCTGGCCCGGCTCGAGTACCGCGGCTACGACTCTGCCGGCGTCGCGTGCGTCGAGGCGGTGCCGCCTGCGGCAGCCTCGGCCAACGGCCCGCCGTCGGTCAAGCGGCGGAGCAGCTCGGGCCCGAGCCACACGATCGGGGTCGTCAAGGCCGCCGGCAAGGTCTCCGTCCTCGCCTCTCGCAGCTCCTCCTCGCTCAACACGGGCACCGTCGGAATCGCGCACACACGCTGGGCGACGCACGGCGCTCCGACGGACGCAAACGCGCACCCGCACACGTCGTCGGATGGCGGGCTGGCGATCGTGCACAACGGGATCGTCGAGAACTTCGTCGCCCTGCGCGAGGAGCTGCAGCGCAAGGGCTACCGCATGGCGTCGGAGACGGACACTGAGCTGATCGCGCACCTGATCTCCGACGTGAGGAAGCAAAAGTGGATGCCGCTGGAGGAGGCGGTGAGGCAGGCTCTCTCGCAGGTGCAGGGCGCGTACGGCATCTGCGTCATCTCCTCCGAGGAGCCGGACCTCCTCGTCGGGGCTCGGAAGGGCTCGCCGCTGCTGCTTCCCACCTTTCTGTCTCTCTGAGGCGCCGCTGACCTCCCTTAGGCTCGGAAGGGCTCGCCGCTGCTGCTTGGCATCGGAGAGGACGAGTACCTGCTCGCCTCGGACGCCTCCGCCGTCATCGAGCGGACGCGGCGCGCCACGCCACCTCAACGGCGCGGAGAGGGGTGGAAGTCGCCGTAGTGACGGTGGGGCTCCGACCAGGCGCGTGACGTACCTCAACGACGGAGAGATGGTTGTGGTGGCGAGGACCCCGTCGGGCGCTTGCACGCAACGAGACCAAGGCGCTCGGCCGCGCATCTTCCCTACCCTTGCCCGAGCCCGAACCCTAGGCGCGTGCACGTACGAGATCAAGACGCTCGAGAACATCAAGCTCTGCCGCGAGGTGAAAGAGCTGCAGCTCAAGCTCGAGGACGACGAAGTAGTGAATTGATTGGTGAATCACATGCCGCGAGGTGGAGGAGCTGCAGCTCAAGCTCGAGGACATCCAGAAGGGGTCCTTCAAGCACTTCATGCTCAAGGAGAGACCCGCGAGACGCCTCCTAGACACGTCCTAGACACTTCCGAGACACTTCCCAGAAGGGCTCCTTCAAGCACTTCATGCTCAAGGAGAGACCCGCGAGACGCCTCCTAGACACGTCCTGGACACTTCCGAGACACTTCCCAGAAGGGGTCCTTCAAGCACTTCATGCTCAAGGAGAGACCCGCGAGACGCCTCCTAGACACGTCCTGGACACTTCCGAGACACTTCCCAGACGGGCTCCTTCAAGCACTTCATGCTCAAGGAGAGACCCGCGAGACGCCTCCTAGACACGTCCTGGACACTTCCGAGACACTTCCCAGAAGGGCTCCTTCAAGCACTTCATGCTCAAGGAGAGACCCGCGAGACGCCTCCTAGACACGTCCTGGACACTTCCGAGACACTTCCCAGAAGGGGTCCTTCACTTACCTGCGAGGGAGAGGAGCCGAAAGCAGCCGACAGCGGCCGACAGGATCACAATGATTGATGACGGATCACTCTCTCGCCTCCGGCCCGAGGTGCTCCTCTCGGCGATATCTCGGCTCATCTCGGCCGCATCTCGCCTCCAGGAGATCTGCGAGCAGCCCGAGGTGCTCGAGAATGCGATGCGCGGCCGCGTGACGAACCGTCACTCTGCAGGCTCGAGAGGTTGCCGAGAGATGGCCGAGAGATGGCCGAGAGTAGCCGAGGCACTCACCAGGCTCGCACTGGGCCCGCGCACTGGCTCGGTGATCGCTCCTCCCCCGACCCTCCTCCTAACTCACCGCCTGTACCTGTGTCGCTCCTCCTAACTCACCGCCTGTGCCTGTACCTGGCGTGGCGCAGGCTCGCGCGAGAGCGGCAGCGGCTGCAACGACGTCCTGCTGGGCGGGGGGGCAAGAGCGCTGGCATGGCGGTGCGAGTGAGGAGGCTGAGGCATGGTTCGCTCCCGTCGGTAGGCGGGCTCTCCAGACGAGAAGAGAAGAGCAGAGAAGAGCAGAGCAGAGAAGAGAAGAGAAGAGCAGAGAAGAGCAGAGCAGAGCAGAGAAGAGAAGAGCAGAGAAGAGAAGAGAAGAGAAGAGAAGAGAAGAGAAGAGAAGAGAAGAGAAGAGAAGAGAAGAGCATCCCGTCGCTAGGGTTCTCGCTAGGCGGCCAAGCTGATTAATGACCAATCAACGAATCAGCCCTTCCTTGACTCTCGTCGCTAGGCGGGCTATCCGAGCACTGGCCGGCGCTGGCGGCGGCGCGTCGCGTCAGCGTGGTCGCGTGCGGCAATAGGCAATTCGTTGATTCGTTGATGAGTCGTTAATTAGGCGCCTCGCATCATCGTGGTCGCGTGCGGCACCTCGCACCACGCTGGCCTGATTGGGGAGTACCTGCTGGAGAATTTGGCGAGATGTAGCCGAGATGTGGCCGAGGTGTAGCCGAGATGTAGCCAACGAGATAAAGCCGGGCTACAGCCGAGATGTAGCCAACGAGATAATGCGGCGGGGAGTGTTTGCTCGAGGATTCGGAGGGGATAGCGAGGTCGGGCGGCTGACCAGGCGACGAGTTCGGCGACGGCAAGGCTGGGCGAGGATGCCGTGCGATTGATCATTAGTGACTAGTCATTAGTATTACTGGCACCACCAGGCGAGGATGCCGTGCGATTGATCATTAGTGATTAGTCATTAGTACTACTGGCACCACCAGGCGAGGATGCCGTGCGATTGATCATTAGTGACTAGTCATTAGTATTACTGGCACCACCAGGCGAGGATGCCGTGCGATTGATCATTAGTGATTAGTCATTAGTATTACTGGCACCACCAGGCGAGGATGCCGTGCGATTGATCATTAGTGATTAGTCATTAGTATTACTGGCACCACCAGGCGAGGATGCCGTGCGATTGATCATTAGTGATTAGTCATTAGTATTACTGGCACCACCAGGCGAGGATGCCGTGCGATTGACCATTAGTGATTAGTCATTAGTATTACTGGCACCACCAGGCGAGGATGCCGTGCGATTGGTCATTAGTGATTAGTCATTAGTATTACTGGCACCACCAGGCGAGGATGCCGTGCGATTGATCATTAGTGACTAGTCATTAGTACTACTGGCACCACCAGGCGAGGATGCCGTGCGATTGACCATTAGTTTATTATCATTAGTATTACTGGGCACCACCAGGCGAGGATGCCGTGCGATTGATCATTAGTGACTAGTCATTAGTATTACTGGCACCACCAGGCGAGGATGCCGTGCGAGGTCGAGTACGCCTCGGAGTTCCGCTACCGCAACCCGATCCTCTGCCGGGAGGACGTGCTCATCGCAATCTCGCAGTCGGGGGAGACGGCCGAGAGATAGCCGAGAAGCAGCCGAGAGATAGCTGAGAGATCGGGGGAGACGGCCGACACGCGCTCGCGGCGCCGCAGGTCTGGCAAGTCAGCAGTGAGGTCACCGGCCGCCCGTGGAACGCATAGGCCGACACGCTCGCGGCGCTGCAGCTCGCCCGGGCAGCGGGCTGCCTCTGCCTGGGCATGCTAGCCGAGAGACAGCCGAGAGACAGCCGAGAGACAGCCGAGAGACAGCCGAGATATAGATACAGCCGAGACACAGCCGAGATGTAGCCGAGATATAGCCGAGGCACGAGTAGCGCCGCCTCTGCCTAGGCATCTGCAACACCGTCGGCTCGTCGATCGCGCGCGAGACCGACGGCGGCGTCTACCTGCACGCGGGCCCGGAGATTGGGGTCGCGTCGACCAAGGCCCTCTCTGCCCCGGCTGTGTCGCGCGGACGACCTCCGAGTCGGTGCTAATTGTTAGCTGGTGATGCCCCAAAGGCCTTCTCCGCCCAGCTGGTCGCTCTGACTCTGATTGCGCTCAAGCTCGGAAAGGAGCGCGAGACGCTCTCGCCGGAGGAGCTGTCTGCGAACCTCGGCGCGACAGCCCGCAGGTCCGGGCTGGGAGCAGGTATTGCGGGCAGCGGAGGGGGAATCCTTGCGAGCTAGGCGCCATGCTCGCGCTTCCGGACCAGCTGCGGTTTGTGCTGGAGCAGGAGGGGACGGTGTACGAGATGGCAAAGGTCTTAATTAGTTAATTAATAATGATTAGGTGTGTGCTGGAGCAGGAGGGGACGGTGTACGAGATGGCAAAGGTCTTAATTAGTTAATTAATAATGATTAGGTGTGTGCTGGAGCAGAAGGGGACGGTGTACGAGATGGCAAAGGTCTTCAAGTACGCGAGCAATTTCCTCTTCCTCGGGCGCGGGTACCACTACCCGGTGGCGCTGGAGGGCGCGCGCTTGAGCTCAAGGAGATCTCGCCTCTCCCTGATTAATCACCTCATTAATTGATTGATTCATGCGCCAACAAGGCGCGCTCAAGCTCAAGGAGATCTCGTACATCCATGCCGAGGGCTACCCCGCCGCCGAGATGAAGCACGGCCCGATCGCGCTCATCGACCAGTTCATGCCCGTCGTCATCATCGCGCCAACCTCGGACCCGAACTACCGCAAGCTCGTCTCAAACATCGAGGAGGCGAGCGCGCACGGCGGCGGCGGGGCCGTCACCGCATCGTTGATGGACATCGTAATCGGTTCACGATCGCCAAACAGGTGCGCGCGCGGGGCGGCTCCGTCATCGCCATCACCGAGGAGGACAACCACGAGCTCGACGCGCAGTGCGAGTACGTGATGCGCGTCCCCTCCACCGCCGACTTCCTGATGCCGCTCCTCTGCGTCGCGCCGCTGCAGCTGATGGCCTACTACATCGCAGACATGCGCCAGTGCAACGTCGACCAGCCGCGCAACCTCGCGAAGAGCGTCACCGTCGAGTGAGGCGGCGCGGCGCGGTCCGCCGATGGAGACGAGGCTGCTCGGGCAGGCGACCGAGACGAGAGAGGCGCGGTGCTGGAACGCCTCGTCCGGCAGGTGCGTCATGCCCTCGGGCAGCACCGCGTGCCCGCCGGTGACGACGACCTGCCAGCCGCCCACGTCCAAAGTCTCGGAGCCGGGTGATGGGGCTGCTAAGGTAAGGTAAGGTAACGTAAATTTCTCCACACACACAAAGTGGTGGGGCAAGGGGGGGCGACCCTCGCATCTCCACACCCGGACACGCGGGGCCGGGTCGGGGGCACAAGACCATGAAGACGAGCCAAGAGCCCCACCCCCCACGCGCCACGGCATTCAAAGTGCAAGCACTGGCCCGCGGTGCACGTGGGTGAGGCAGCAGCCTGCCCCTCCCTCCCGACAAACCAACTCCCGCACACACGCAATTGCACTCTGGCCATCGAAATGACTCCGAATTTGTTCTCACTGTGTGTGCTAAGACAGAATCTCCGCAGACAGCCAAAACGGGCCGTGCGCCCGTGCCGCGTTATGAGTTATGTGGTGAGTGTCCTCTCAAGCACGGGGCTGCTCGGGCGAGCGTCTCCATATCTCGCGCGAGTGTCACCATGGATCACTCTAATTGCGAGTTTCTTTTTGTTTCTTTTGAGAGCCTGGCAACCTAATCACCTGAGGCGTTGTCCTATCGCGAGTTACTTTTCGTGAATTTTCTGAAGGCACAGGAAGTCGGCCGGCAAGCGCATCTTCGTCCTCACGCTGCGCGGCCCCGATTTCTTCTTTATTTATCGAACGCCTGTAGAGAGTGACGCAGCTCCGGTTGCCGCTGCCTGCCGCCGCCGCATGGCCCGCCGCCGCCGCCTGCCGCCGCCGCCCGCCGCCGCCGCCGCCCGCCGCCGCCGCCTGCCGCAGCCGCCGCCAGCCGCCGCCGCCAGCCGCCGCCGGCCCAGCCGCCTGCCTGGCCTCGCCTCTGCTGCCGCGGAGGCAACGCCCTACGGGCACCCAAGGCCCGACGGGCACAACCAACGCCGAGAGGCACCCCATACCGCCGCGGAGAAGGCTTCCGGCGATGCCGGCCGCTGCTCCAACGCGAGAAAGAACCAAAGCAAATCTGATTGACGCACGCAAGTGCCCCATCTGGCTCAGAGCCGACATGAAGCACGCAAGTGCGAACAAAAGGGTTGCTTTGGCTGGAATCAGCCATTCAACTACGAACCAAGGGCGGCACAACCCGCCGGACCCAAGCCTGTGGCCCGCAATCCCCTGCCTGTGAGCTCAGTGCGGGGCAGTGCGGCGGGGGCCGGGCCCCCCCCTCTAGCCCGGGGCCGACAGCCTGGGCACGCCGTGGCTGTGAGCTCAGCGCGGGAGAGGTCGCGCAACGCGCGTGTCTCAGACACCCAGACACCATCTGGGCCCCTCCCTGCGAAAAGGGCCACGGCGGCGAGGCGCAATGCCTCCCCTCTAGCCCGGGGCCAGCGCTGTCGGGCACGCCATGGGGATTGCGGGCGCAAACGCAGCCGATCGGACTGCCCTGGCGCAACGCGCCGGGCGGTTCGAGCCCCGGGGCTCACCCGGGGAAACCCTCCCCCCCTCCCCCTCCCCGCGTCGGCCCAGCCGCCGCCTCCCGCGCGCGCCTGGCTGCCTGGTGGAGACACACGGGGCTGAGCGCCGCAGCTGCTGTCCTCCTCGAGGCCAAGCAGCTCGGCCTGCCCCCTCCCGCCGGGCTGAGCCACGGCGTTGCCCCATGCGAGAGGCTGGATGGGGCCGGTGATGGGGGCATGGGGCGGAGGGGGAGGTCGTCCGCACAGCGGCCGCGCCCACGGTACGAGCCGCCACCGAGCGGATCGACCAAGGGCCGTGGCTGCAGTGCGGGCGCAGAGCGCCTGAGGGCTCCTGGCGAGGGAGGCGCTATACAAATCTCCCGACGCGCCGACTGGCTACCACCCGCGCCCGCGGCTCTGGTGGTGCGGAAACGCCAGCACATAATTAGTGGTGGGTTTATAGTGACTGTGTGTGTGTGTGTGTGTGTGTGTGTGTGTGTGTGTGTGTGTGTGTGTGTGTGTGTGTGTGTGTGTGTAAGGTAAGGTAAGGTAAGGTAAACGTCTCCACACACACAAAGTGGTGGGGCAAGGGGGGGCGACCCTCGCATCTCCACGCCCGGGACACGGGCAGGAGCCCCACGGCATTCAAAGTGCAAGCACCGGCCCGGTGCCGTGGGTGAGCAACCTGCACCCCACTCCTACTCCTATAACACAACCCCCACAGCGTGGTCGTCTACGTGTTCAGAAACACCAGCGAGGCGAGGGTGAAGGGGTAAGGGGCTGTGTGGGGCTATCTGTGACCATCTAGCCTGGGGGGTAGCAGGAGGGGGGGGCAGAGGGTAAGATATGGGTGAGGCCAGCTACAAGTCGGACGCCCTCCCGTCGTCGGAATAATCCTCGGAGCGGTCAGCGTCCTCGTCGTCGTCCTCGGTCTGCATCGCGTCGCCAGCCGTGAACCTGAACACGGCGTCGGCCGGCGCCGAGGCGCCGGCGGCCGTCATCAGGTGCATGACTATGCGGTCGCGGTATGCCGCATCGATCTCTCCGTGCTCGGCCAGCTCGTTCGCGAGCCAGTCCGAGGCGACGGTCGTCGCCACGGTCCCCTGGGGAACTGTGGCGTACACCTTGCTGGGGCCGCGTCGATACCCGTCGTCCCTCTCCGGGGGCAGCGAGTATTCGACCCCCATTTTGGACCCGGCCTGGCTGCGCGCCTGCGCAGCTGCAGACCGCAGCCCGGCCATCACGTACGACTGGATGTGTGTGTGTGTGTGTGTGTGTGTGTGTGTGTGTGTGTGTGTGTGTGTGTGTGTGTGTGTGTGTGTGTGTGTGTGTGTGTGTGTGTGTGTGTGTGTGTGTGTGTGTGTGCGTGTGCATGCACCATGCTATTTGTTTCGTCAACAAAACGGTTTCGACCACCTCACTCCCCCGCGTCCCCCTCGCCCTCCGACTCCTCCGCGTCGCTGCCGCAACACAGCCCTCCGAGCGGGTCCCACACCGCCGCCACCGGAGGCTCGCTTGTCCTCCTCCTCGCCGCCGCGGGTCCGCCTCCGCCGCCGCCGGCGCCGCCTCCGCCCTCCTCCCCGCCCCCCGCTTTCCGCTTTGCGCCGCCCAGCGCCTCGCTCACGGCCGCAGCGACGGCGGCGCGGCTAGCCTCCGCCTTGGCCCCAACCTCGCTCAGCGAAGCAACCGCCTCGGCTGCGGCGGGCGGCGGCGCGGCGGCGGGCGGCGGGGGCCAGCGGCCGCACGCAGCGATTGTGACGGGCAAGCTCGGTGCGTCGCCAGCCCCTTGCGCCGGCGCGGCTGCCTCTGCGGCGGCGAGGGCTGCGTCGCCGCTCACGAGGCGGCCGAAGCGGACGTGCGACCCGGACAGGTGCGGGCAGGGGGCGAGGGTGATGTAGAACTGGGACGCGTTTGTGTCGGGGCCGGAGTTGGCCATGCAGAGCAAGCCGCGCGAGGCCTGGTCCTTTCGCAGCCCCTCGGGCTCGTCATTGAAGGACGCGCCAAACACGGACGCGTCTCCGCCTGCGATCCTCCCGCCGTGCAGCAGCTGGCCTGGCAGCAGCCGGTGGAAAGCGGTGCCGCGGTAGCAGCAAAAGACGCTCGAGGCGGGTCCGACCTCCCCGCCGCGGCCGTACAGTGCGCCAGGAACGCGGCGGCGCGCGCGGAAGCCTTCGCAGAGGCCGAGGAAGTTTGCGCTCGCCTGGGGCGCCGCTAGGAAGGGTCTAGGAAGGGCCTAGGGAGGGTCTAGGAGAGTCTAGGAAAGGCCGAGGAAGTGTTTTGCGCCTGGGGCGCCGCCGCCTCGTCGAGCTCAAAGACCAGCTCCCCGACCTGAGGACAACACAAAAGCACTCCTGAGGACACGCCAGCGGTGGCTGAGGCGGCGGTGGGAGGGCGCCTTCACCGCCGAGCCGCCAAGATGTGCAGGCCACGTCAGTGGCATGTCGGAGTCATGTCCCGGGTGGGGGTGCGGGGTCGTGCAGAGTCTTCAGAGTGACGCGGGTCGGTGTCAAGCATTCTGCGTCAAGCATCTAGGCTCTCCGACCCTCTCGCGCCCGACCCGGAGGGAGAGGGACGCGTGCGGTGGCGCGTGCGGCGCGAGCGGCCCCGCCGCGGCCGCGTGCGCGCGGGAGGCGGCACATGCGAAGGGCGTGTCACCCGTCGAGTCGGTCGCCGCCGGGTCGGCGCCCGCCTTGAGCAGCTCCTCGACGCACGCCGCGTGGCCGTTGGCTGCGGCGGAGTGTAGAGGCGTCGAGCCGCCGTGGTTGGTTGCACAAGACAGCCCGGCCGCCTCGGGGAGGGAGAGCAGCCAGCGGAGCGCCGCCACGTGGCCACCGGCTGCCAGCCAGTGACACGCGGTGTGGCCAGCGGTGGAGACGCCCGGCGTCTGCGAGCGGCAGAGCGATGCCGCGTCGGAAGACTCGGCGTGCAGACGCTTGAG
>NW_005198467.1:181697-183685 GCF_000372725.1 Emiliania huxleyi CCMP1516 | reverse complement strand
TCGGACGCCCTGTCGTCGGAATACTCCTCGGAGCCGGTGTCCCCGTAATCGTCCTTGCCCGACGCGGACGTCGGGCGAGAGGTCCGCATCGACTCGCCGGCTGTGAACCTGAACACGGCGTCGGCCGGCGCCGAGGCGCCGGCGGCCGTCATCAGGTGCATGACAAATCTGTCGCGGCATGCCGCATCAATCTCTCCATACTCGGCCAGCTCGGTTGCGAGCCAGTCCGAGGCGACGGTCGTCGCCACGGTCCCCTGGGGAACCTTGGCGTACACCTTGCTGGGGCCGCGCCGATATCCGTCGTCCCTCTCCGGGGGCAGCGAGTATTCGACCTCTATTTTGGACCCGGCCTGGCTGCGCGTCTGCGCAGCTGCAGTCCGCAGCCCGGCCATCACGTACTGGATGTTCTCGCGCAGCTGCGCCCGCGGGGCCTCCGCGCGCTCGGCCTCGCTCGCGGCGCGCTCGCCAGCCTCCTTCGCCCGGCGCGCCTTCTGCCGGGCCTTCTTGGCCTTGCGTGCCGCGGCTCGAGCCGCGAGCTGCTCCTTGGTGAGCTCCTTCTTATTTGGCGCGGTGCGCTCGACGTACGAGCGCTCTGCCGCCTGCACCGACACGCGGTCGCCCGCGGCCTTCTCGTGCTTCAGGTCGATCTCGATGGTCGCGTAGCCAGGCCTTATCAGCCTGACCTGCGACGCACCTGCGATCCTTGCGACCATCACCGCGTCCTCCAGTTGCACGCGATCGGAGCTATTCCAGCGTCCGCTGCGCATCCCCGGCGGCACGACGGTGGCCGGTGCTTGCGCACCAGCCCCGTCCGCCACCGGGTCCGCGGCCGCGGTCCCTGTCATAGCTACGCGCGCCATGGAGAACGGCGGGCACTTAGGAAGTACCTTACCGTAAATATGAGGGGTTTTGACTCCTACCGGCTCCTGACGCTATCCCTGGCAGCTCTAATGACCAGGATCAGTAGTGCTATAATAGAGGGTGCCCATACTGGCGCAGGAGCTGCCACACTCGCCCGGACCGTCCCCTTCTGGGGCCGGTTCCGCAGCCCGCGAGAGCCGACAGCGGGGCCGTGCCGCGGGTGCCTACTGCCGAGTGCCACAAACACTGCGCCGTCCCGCCATCACCTACAGGCTGTCTTGAGTGATGGCTGGGATGTCCAAACGCCACCATCTTGGCTCTTGCGACCTCAAACCCGCGAGCTGTATGGGTGGTCCTGACGTCGACAGACGCCCGATGACCACGGTGAAGCTGAGCCGTAACGAGTCGACAAGTCTCGTCTGAGCCCGTGGCGGTCGCCGGCTGAGTCGCCGTGCACGGGCCGGTACCTCAGGCGTCACCTCCGCAGCCTCAGGTCTCACACTCCACCACCTCCGCCGGGACACCTTCGGTGGCACGCTCGGCGGCGACTTTGTGGCAGCCCCACAGCGAGCGCGGCATCGAGCCTACTCGGTCTGGTCGGTCGGCCGCACTCCCTGGGTGCCAGGGAGTGCGGCCGACACGCGAGCGGTGCTTCCTGGCGGCGCGCGCCGGCTGTGGGGCTGCCACAAACTCGAGACACGCTTTTTGGGACATTTTCGACGCTTTTGGCCCATATACTCGCTCGAGGTTCTCGAGGTTCTCGAGGTGGATATCCTTTGGCCGCGTTGGGTAGCGAGGATTGGTGTAACCCGAAACAACAAGCCGTGTGTGTGTGTGTGTGTGTGTGTGTGTGTGTGTGTGTGTGTGTGTGTGTGTGTGTGTGTGTGTGTGTGTGTGTGTGTGTGTGTGTGTGTGTGTGTGTGTGTGTGTGTGTGTGTGTGTGTGTGTGTGTGTGTGTGTGTGTGTGTGTGTGTGTGTGTGTGTGTGTGTGTGTGTGTGTGTGTGTAAGGTAAGGTAAGGTAAGGTAAACGTCTCCACACACACAAAGTGGTGGGGCAAGGGGGGGCGACCCTCGCATCTCCACGCCCGGGACACGGGCAGGAGCCCCACGGCATTCAAAGTGCAAG
>NW_005198467.1:178491-181597 GCF_000372725.1 Emiliania huxleyi CCMP1516 | reverse complement strand
GTAGCCACAATCAGCAGCAGCGGAGCAGCAGCAGCAGCAGCAGCTGCAGCAGCAGCAAGCAGCGGCCTGCCGCAGATTGCTGCCGTTGTCAGCGCCGCGATCCGCCGCGCCGCCGCCGCCTGCGCCGCCTGCGCTCGCCGCCTCGCAGACGCCACCTCTCGCGCTCGAAGAGCCGCGCAGCGGGCCGCGGGTTGAGGTCAAAGTGTGCAGCAAAGTGGCGAGGTCTGAAATCATCAAAATTTGCACTTGCCCGAGACAGCCCGGAAATGGTCCCGAGCCGTAGCCCCGGCGTCGGCGCATCGCATCTCGGCCGCGAAGGGCCGGTTCCGCCGCGCAGTCGAGCGGCAAGCTCCAGGGCAACTTTGTCGACTAACTGGATGAGCAAACAATCGGCGAGGAAGCGGCACCGGCGGCACGCCGGGACGAATCCGGACTGATCACATTGTTCAGAACCGCGGCGGCGAGCCGCCGCGAGCCCACAGGAGAGCTGGGCGCCGCGGCACCAGACCGCGCCGCCAGCGAGGCGAGAGCAGCAGCCGACGACCGGCCGACATGGCAGTTAGAAAAGCGGGATGCTTTCTTTTCTGGTGGGGATGGTCTTTTCGGCGAGTGTGTGTGTGTGTGTGTGTGTCACTCACACTTTTCGGCGAGCACCACGGTGCTCGCGGATTCGACCATCCGCCTGACTACCATTCCGACGACGCCTTCTGTGAGGAGGACGGCATTTGTGAGGGAGTTTTGTTGTAAAATTCTTTTCTTCTAATGGAAAATTCTTTTCGCCCGGAGATGGTGAGGTGGCCGGTGGAGGCACCCTCCTTAGCCTGGCTGTTCTTCACCTTCCTTTCTACCTACCTACCTAGTCGTCCTCGAACCTTCGACATGTAGTTGCCCATAGTTAGCGCCCGCCCGCCCCCCCCTCCGTCGCTTCGCAGAAGAAAAAACAAAATACAAACAAGCACAAGAGAAAGCGAAGCCAAAAAACGATTGCGTAAACGGCGTCACAAAGCCCGCCGGTTTTGATCGACAATCGTGAGATTGACCGCCGTAGCAGCCGCCGCCAGAGCCGCCGCCAAGGCAGCCGAGGCCGCGGTCGCGCGCGAGACCACACAAGTGTCTATGCTCGCCTCTGCGATCGTCTCCGCGCTCAGCTTCGCCCCCGTCGACAACGTGTGCGCCGGCCTGCCCAAGGAGCTGCTTTACCCCGTGCCGAAACACGACCTGGAGACTTCCGCCGAGCATGTCCTTCACTGTCGCGAGGTGGTGAGCAAGTTCGACAAAGGGATCACGACCGGGCTAGGCGGGGCGTACATGACTCCAAGCATGCACGCGGCGCACTGCGGGCGCGTCATTGCGGCGGCCGAGAAGGTCGCGCTCACCCTGGCCGAGCCTTGCCAGGCGGCGTGCTCGGTCCTCTTTCCAGCAGGGACGCCTGGGGGCTGGGCGGGGGCAAGCCCCGACGATCTTCTCCGGGGCCGTCGTCCTAGATGGCAGTTTCTTGGGGCGCGCATGTCCTTGCCTTTTGAGTACTCGCTCAAGGCGCCGACTCCGCAGTGGAACGACGACGGATCGCTCGCCGGAATGAACGCCTGCTCATCGGAGGTGGCCTAAACTTCCCATCAGGCCCCTTGTTATTTCCCCCCCCCCCCCCCCCCTTGCTCCTAACACCGCCCCTCCCTTCTCCCCCCGTTGCTATCCCCCGTCCCCCACATCCCAAGCCGCTCGCACTCCCGACCGCGCAGGCCGGAAGCTAATAGCCTTTCTCACGCACGCTTTTGTAGCGCAGGCCAACAAAGACGACCTCGCCGGGCTCAACCACGAGATCCTCGTCTTCTGCAACGCCACCGCTCCTGCCAGCCTGCACCTGCCGCAGGCGCCAGTTGTTGTGCTCATTCGCGGCTCGTTCACACAGCTCTCAAGTCACGGCTCATTCACGGCCCATTCACGGCTAATTCACAGGTCGAATACCTCTCCGCTTGGTACTCGTCGCCGCCCACGCTGCTGCGGATGGCCTTCGCGCTCAAGTGCAACGCGGCGGTGGCTGAGATGACGATGTGGGCGGCGCTGGCGTCGTCTTGACCGTCCGCGACGCGCTCCTGGCAGCGCACGCCGCTTGGCCTTCGGCGGCATCCGGCACGGCGACGGCGGCGGCGGCCGAGGCGGTGGCGGACGCCGGGGTAGGGTGCCCACAGGACCCAAAAAAGAAAGGAAAAAAGAAATGGGGCAGTCCCGATCGCAGCACTTCATGTTGGATAGTCGAAATATTGAGAGTGTGACTAGGAGGGGCTAGTTCCATTTCACTCTGACACGCTAATCTTGAAAACGTCCAACGGAGCTCCGTGTTGCTCCCAGCGCCCTCCCCCGCGCTTCCTGCGGCCATGGCCGATGCTCCTAGTATGAGAGGTCATCTGGCTACCGCGAGCGCGACTCAACTCGCCGACGTCGTCCGATGATTGTGCCTCAAAGTCAGCCTCCGGAGGCTATCGTGGGGTCGAGCCGGCAGTAGCCGTGACATGTGGTTCCACCACCCCTCGTATGCTTTGCCTCTGACCGCCACCGTTCCCAGGCTGCCAAATGGGATGGAAAGGAAGGCTCGGCGAGCGTATAGAAGCGTGCTCGACCTCGTCGTGGCAACCTGCACGGCAGCGCTGGTAGGCGCGATGAGCGTCGTGCCACCTGACCCGAGACGGGTCGCAGGCGTCGTACCGAGCGCGTCGAGACCGTGTCCTGATGTGATCTGCACGGGTGAGTCACGTCGGCGTCAAAGGAGCGACGTGCGACCTGTCAGAGCTTGATCTCCGATCTCAGCGGCGTCGAGTCGTCTCCGGCGCGCGACAAAGGTACATCCCCAGGACGCGCAGAAGGCAGCTGCGATCGGAGATCAAGCTCTGACAGGTCGCACGTCGCTCCTTTGACGCCGACGTGACTCACCCGTGCAGATCACATCAGGACACGGTCTCGACGCGCTCGGTACGACGCCTGCGACCCGTCTCGGGTCAGGTGGCACGACGCTCATCGCGCCTACCAGCGCTGCCGTGCAGGTTGCCACGACGAGGTCGAGCACGCTTCTATACGCTCGCCGAGCCTTCCTTTCCATCCCATTTGGCAG
>NW_005198467.1:161597-178391 GCF_000372725.1 Emiliania huxleyi CCMP1516 | reverse complement strand
CGGCGGGGTCGCAGCTGCCTCTGGAAGGCACCGAGATGTACCTTTTTCGCGCAATGGTCAAAATCAAGGTTTTGTAACGCGAGCTGTCGTACCTCCTCTAGCACGGCTTCATCCAGGGTCGTGCTTTCCAGGACTGCGCGGAGTACCGCCTCGAGGGTCAGTGTGGTGTATGGACATTCGAGGGCGAGGTGGCGTGTCGTTTCGATTGCTCTCACGCCGCCCAGTAGGCCGCACAGGTCGCACAGCCCCCGTCGACGTGGCTTCTTACATCGTCGCGGTCCAACCGGTAGCGCATCAGTCAACACTGAGTACGCCGTGTCTGACGTCGGCCGTGATAGGGACCTGTCGTGGATAGAGCGGAAGATAGACCGCGCCATCTTTCGTTCATCAGAGGCTGTGCTCTCGCCATTCCCCTCTCCCCCCCCAGGGATGGGAGAACGGCACGCCGCCACCACACAGGGATTTTTTAAGGAGAGGAGTGTGATGCGCTAGCCGTCGCCCACCCTGGGGAGTCTGCCTCTTCGTATCTCTTTTCGCATTCGAGAGCTTGAGTCTCGGGTCAGCCATTAATTCTTTTTTCTAGCCATCGGCGACAGGTTCCCCCTCGGCACCGCCCGCGCGGCTAGCCTCGCAGCCGCCGCCAGAGCCGCCGCCAAGGCAGCCGAGGCCGCGGTCGCGCGCGCGACCACACATGGCGCCGCCGTCGGCACAGCACCTCCAGCCCGATCTGGCGCACGTCTCCTTGCGCCATCCCGACGTGTATCCTCCGCACATGCCAGACACGCTGTTCTTCCTCGAGATTCTGCGTGACTTGCGTACATGCGGGAGCACAACTGTTGTTTGCGAAGTTGGCTGTGGTGCGGCACCTCTTGCCACCCTGTTGGCCATGCATCTCGGCTCTTCGGCAGCGACTCTCGCCTTTGACCTCCACTCATCAGCGTGCTCTGCAGCTGCAGAGACGGCGCAATGCAACAACATCGTATTGCAAGTTGCACGCATGGACCTTGTTGCGGCGATGAGGCCAGGCTTGATTGACCTGCTGCTTTGCCACCCGCCCTACGTGCCGACGAGCGCAGTGGAGCTGGAGACGGCGCGCGCCTCGTCGGGCGAAGCCAAGGCGAGCGTCGAGGCTGCGAAGGTCACATGGGCCGGCGGCCCGGGCGGCACACGTATGCTGGGTGCGCTGTGCGATGCGCTGCCACGTGTGCTGTCACCCGACGGCTTCGCGCTTGTCCTCTGGTTTGAGAGAGAGTTGAGCAGTGACGCCTTTGGGCTCGAGGCCCTCGGGCTGTGCAGCACCCTCCTCGGCGAGCGCCATGCCAACGGAGAGACCTTTTGCATCCTGCGCATCGAGCGCGCGAGCAGCGCCTCCTCTCCGGGTGCGAGGCGTGAGGCGGCAGGGTGACGGCTGTTTGCCTGTGCCTCGCTCTGTCGCGGCGGGAAGTGGCGGTGCTCGCCCAAGCGTTCCAAGCGTGGCCGCGCGCGTGCCGTGCTGGCAGAAGCGGCGGAAATCTCGATCGACCTCGCGCCGCGCGCGTTCCGCACATCCGGCGCGGCCACAATCCACAACGCAAATGGCGGCTGCTTCACCGCGGGCGCGGCGGCGGCCGGCGCGATTGCTCTGCTGCTCCGCTCAAAGCGGCGTGCGACCATCCAATGAACCCGCCGAGCTTTGTCCTGGAGCGCTTCTTTGCCCAGTATGAATTCTCGGCAAAGTATCAGGTCCGTTGTGTACGGCGCCTCAGGGCTTTGCATTTCGCTCTGCTACCCTGCCGCGTTCGATCTGTAGCCATAACATATTTGCAAGGATGTGGCCGGTAATTGCTAATTGCTGATCATGTGCGCCGGCGACAAGGAGATGCTCACGGCATGGGATGTTCTGAGCCTCGGGTACAGAGAGCCGCGGCCTGCCGGCGCTGCTCAACGAGATCGCCGCGTGCTACTCAGACCCCATTTGCGCGGAGGATGTTCTTGAGTGCGTGCCGTGCGAGGGCATACTGCTCACTGCCCAGGCGCTCGTGGCGCCCGGTGATCACGTTGTAGTCGTGTGGCCTGCCTACCAGTCTCTCTTCGAGATTGCTCGGGCACGAGGCGCGATGATCCACAGGTGGCACGTGCGCGGGGGTGGCGTCGTGCCGCTGCGCTTCGACGTCGACGACCTGGCGGCCACGTGCGCGGCTGTGGGCGGCAAGGTCAAACTCATTGTCGTCAACTTTCCGCACAACCCTACCGGCTGCCAGCTGACTGAAAGCGAGCTGATGCGCGTTGTCGCCATCGCGCGCTCGTGCGGCGCCTTTGTGCTCGGTGATGAGATGTACCGCGGCCTCGAGTACGGCGATTCCCCGCCACTGCCGGCCATGTGTGAGGTCTACGAAAGGGCATCTCGCTAGCGGTGCGTGCGGGCCGATAACTCGCCACCACGAGCACACCACCACCACCACTCCGTGACGGTGGATCGAACTCGGGACCACGCTGCAGCATCGCACGCGCTGCTCATGTCCCTGGCTCGCTCTGCGCTTCGGTGCAGGGCATGTCCAAAGTCTATGCTCTCCGCGGGCTGCGCGTCGGCTGGCTCGTCTCCCAGAAGGCTAACGGGTGCGTCTCCGGTGGATCGAGCGCTCGATGTCTTAGCACCCACTGCTGAAGCCTCGCGCTCGATGTCTTAGCACCCACAGCCTGTGTGGAGACTCCAGCACTCCACACGCCACCCGTGGTGCGTGGAGCGTGTAGTTTGCCTGCGGTAGTGGGCACGCTCGCGGGCATTTTGTCTCGTTCGGGCGAACGCGGAGATCGCACAGATCGGCGAGGGACGCACGACAAGCGATGGCGCTAAGAGGTTCGAAAAAAACTTCGTAACTCCTTGGCGACGAGCCGCGGGCTTTTGCCATTGCGTGCCAGCCTCAGACAGCCGGGCCGCCCGAGAGTTTTACTGACGAGTTTCTCTCGCGGGGGCGGCCCGGCACAACCAACCCTGTGCTCAGCACAAAAAAAATTCTGGCGCAGCGGCCGGCGTGAGCCGCGCCAGCTGTCGACAGATGTCGACAGATTCGATGGATTTGATGGATCCCTTGATGGTCCGATGGGCGACGGGCGACCCCCCCAAACCCCCCCACCAGGTCTCGAACCTGCCTCCACTCGCTCGAATCAGGCGCTCCGAACGGCTTTGCAAGCCGGCTTGCAAAATTGACGGCTAATGCTTCACTGCCTGATATAGTACAATTTTATTGCTTCAGCATCAACGCCACGCCACGTTCTAGGGACGCAGAGCGCGCACTGAGAGACCACTCACATCGCTGTTGCGGGGCGACAATGTGACTGGACTCGCCGTGCGCGCCCAGCTAACCCTAGCCACCAGCCTGCGCCATACCCAGGTACGGTCGCACCTGTCTCTCCACCTATCATCCCAACTCCTCGGGCGACCGCGCGGCTGCGCTACTCACAGGCAGTCTCCCTGCCTCAGCTGTTACAGGCACCACCCACCGACCAGTCTCGACGACGAGCCGCGGCAGGGCTCGCTGCGCCGCTGCACAGCTTTACGCCACAACACAACATATCAACCAACGTAACCTCCCCCTTAGTGACCCACCCTTGCGGGCTCAGTTGCCGCATTAGGAGCCTTCGCACCGCGAGTGGGCTCAGGTGGGATCCACGGAGAGACAGGTTCCATACACAGCCGCACTCTACACACCTTACCCCCTCTACTCGGGCGGCATCGTGGTGAGACCCTGGGCAGTCAGAGAGGCTGACAGTAAGTGGCGGGCTGAGAACTCGGGCCTCTCCCGACCCGCCATCGCTGCCTAAGGGAGGATCCTATCGGCCACTAGACCATGACAGATCAGAGGCGCACACGCCCTGTCCCAGCTCCCCCACTCCTCACACTGGGTTTGCAGTGCGCGGCCTCGCCACCTCCCTACCAGGGCAAACCCCCTCTCTCCCCCTAGGTGCTGCACTTGACGTCCATAGAAGGCGCGCGGCAGAGGCGGGAGGGAGGCGGGGAGAATCTAGCTCGCTCTGGCAGGGAGGCAAGGGTGTGATAGAGTGTTTGGGTGAGAACAGGCGGAGTGTGTGTGCCTGTACGCGATTGGGAGAGCACTTGTGACAAGGCATGGTTAGGCGAGTGGCAGTCGCTAGTGCGGACTTGCTAAGTCGTGTGTGCTCCCTTTTGCTGGCTAAGACTGGAACAATTTTTTTGGCGCTAAGAGGTTCCTCTTTCCGCCCCCCCCCCCCCCAAGGCGCGCGATTCACACGACAAAGTATCTTATCGCTCGATACGCCGACCTTCGGTGAGAGAACGTGTACGGGGTGTGGACCGTGAGTTGACCAGGGGTTGTGCGCCGGGCCCTCCTGCTCGGCTCCAGCGAGTAGACAAGTCTTGTCACTAACAGAGTAGAAGGATCTGACCTCGGGGCCGATGTGACCAAGCGCTGGTAGCGTGGTTTTACCTCACACCCATGGTCTCACAGTGTGCCGGCAGTCGCCGAGCAGTGTCGCTCACACAAGCCGCAGCACAAGTGACTGAGGGCCAGTGAGGGCGAGCCCATCGCTGTCACAGCTGTGGTAGCCGCACAGTAGGCTGTGTCAACTGTGCAGAGCGTGTGAGCAGCCGAGGAGCTGCTCTCCAGGCTTCAGGCGCAAAGAGCTGCATGCCACCGAAAGCGCTGTCGAGGTTCGCCGAGCGCGGCGCAGGTTGGAGGACACCGTCACCGACGAGCGCGTTGGACTTTTCACTCCGGACAAAGACGGGGACACAGCGGACGGTGCGGGGTGTGTCCCCGTCATAGCGGCGAGGCGCGGGACCGTCTGTGGCGAAGTGGGTCGCGTCCTCCGATTTCCTCAACTCACGGTCCACACCCTTTATTTTCAGTGTATGTAGCTCTTACGAACATACCCGTAGGTGAACTGCTGACAGGGTTTGCGATGAGGAGCGATCCGAACGTGGTATTCGGGTGATTAGATCACTACCGCCGAAGCGCAAGCAAGCGCTTGGAGCAAGGGAACTGCCACGTATGGGTCCCAGACTAGCACCCCACCTCGCGGGCCGACGTTCTGGCCCAGCGAGGCTGCTGCGGAGCACTCGGGGCCGATGTTCTGGCCCAGCGAGGCCGCTGCGGGGCACCCGGCGGCTCGGGTCACTTCTCAGCGCAAACTCAGTCGAGCAGGAGGTAAGGTGTGTGTGTAAAGGCGGCGCGGCACGGTAAGGGTCGGCGGTAAGGGCTAAGGCGGCGCGGCGGCAGCAGACGGCAGGCAGGACATCGGACGGCGGGACATACGGCGCGGCGGGCGCGGCACTGTAGGAGCGGCGGTACGGCGGCACGGCGGTAACGGACGGCAGGGGGTACGGCGGGCTAAACGGCAAGGGCGGCGCGGCACGGAGGAAGGAGCGGCACGGTAATTTTAAGAACTCTTTCGCGTCGTCCTAACTCCTATCCGTCCCCCTGGCCGCGCTTCTTTCTTGGCTACCCGGCCCCGGTTGTGATTATTGACTGCTCTAAGCGCATCGGCTCTCTAGGGGGACCAGGAGGCGGTCGTCTCCCGCGTTCTATTTTCTAATCTTTTTATCGCACCTACCACGACAGCACCATCATCGATGCATGTTCCCTATAGGCAAAACGTGCCGCGATTTGAGTCTTGGAATGCGATGCCGAGGACGCGCACGACGCGCGTTCTTGCCGTCGGCCAAGGCACTACGGGCACCCACACTATATTCAACGCGTTGTGCGCGCTCGGGGTACCCAGCGTCCACTACCGGCAAGAGTGCAACACCGGTTCGCCGTGCCGCTACACAAAGGATCGCTCGCTCGCGGGCGCCGTCAAACATGTCCCTCATGTTTGCGGAGCGGAGGGCCTTGAGCTCTACGAGTCAAAAAATGTCGTCCGCATGCGTGCGATGTACGATGCGGCCAAGGAGTTCGTGGCCAACAAAAGAGACTGCACGAGGGCCCGGCACCAGCACCTGTGCAACGTGACGGGCAACGAATGGGCTGCGGCTGCGCGGGCGACTGTCTCCGCCTTGGCGAGGGACCAGTTGAGCCTGACGGACTCGCCATACGCGCAGATGCCAAGCCTGCTGCTCAGCCTGCCTGAGCTTGTCAACACGAGCCTTTATGTCAACTCGTTGCGAACAAACGCGACCGAGTGGGCGACCTCGAGGGTTCGCGAGCACAACAGCAGCATCATGTGCAGGCAGGAGGTCTTCCCGAATGGGGACCGCCTCGACTTGCACGCGTGCGCCGAGGCATGTGGGCCCAACGTGTTTGGGGACTGCCTCGTCAGATACGACGATATGCCGCTGGAGGCGCTCGCGGGAGCTTACGAGCGCAGCGCCTCCCGGCTCCGCTCGTCGCTCCAGAAGCTCCCGTGGCAACGCCGTGTGCTGACGGTCGACATGTTTACCACCCGCATCGACACCAAGAAGGTCTCCGACCTCATACAGCAGGCACATTCTCGCAGCCAGTGCGCAGGGACGGCGTGCATTAATGGCAGGGGTAGCTCGTTGTCGGTCGCCTCTCACAACGTCCTGATGACATGCGCCGGCGCTGACGACGAGGCCGTGGGCTGCGCAGCCCTCTGGCCTCCGACCCCGCCCGACTTGGCGCGGTCGGGCGGCTTTCAGGGAGGGCAGAGCCTCCTCACGAGCGGCAACCAGCTCGAGCATCCCCCGCGCGCCATTGTGGTCACCATCTTTAAGAAGACCCGCCTGGCCACGCTCGTGCAGTTCCTCGAGTACTACCGCCTCATCGGCGCGAGCCGCGTCGTGTTGGTGGACAACAACTGCGGCTACGAGACGGGGCGCGTCAACCGCATACTAGCACCGTACATCCACGGCGGTTTTGTCAAACTCATGACCGAGTATCGCTGCCTCAAGCCGGGCGAGCGCACTGCCGAGGGCGACGTCTTTGCCGAGACGACGGTCATGCGGTGGGCGGCGTCCAAATCAGCGCGCGCTGGCGACCTGGTGCTCTTCCTGAGCGACGACGAGTTCCTGGTGCTCAAGGACCCGGCCTGGAGCCTCCCAATGCTCGCCCGCCAGATGCACGCGGAGCGGGTCTGCGCTGTGCACGTGCCGTGGAAGCAGTTCGGCTCTGGTGGCCACCGCTGCCAGCCCGACGGAAGCTTGCTGCGCAACTTCCAGTCGCGAGGCCCGCTCCTCCACGAGCTGACGCCGACGGACGCGGACGCAATGCTCGAGGACGCGCACAATGCGAAGATCAATCCGCCCTTCAAAGGTAAGCCCCTCTTCTTGTGGCAGCTGTCGAAGACTTGCGCGACGCACCTCTGCTCCGACGGCTGCGACTTTGCCGATTTCACCGTCTGTGGCTACCCCAATGGTACCTTTGACAACCGCTCGGTCGGAACCAAAAGCTCCGATCAGGCCACAAAGCTGACGCGCTCTGCGGTGTGCCCCCCTTTGCTTCGGAACCAGATGGTAGGCACATTCATCAACCACTATGCCTACCAGAGCGCAGCAGCGTGGGAGGAAAAGAAGGAGAGGGGGCGAGTGTCCGACCTGGTGGACCGCAGGGGCCCCGTTCCCTTTGAATACAATGCTCTGGTCGACGGTGCCGGCTTCAGCAAGACCTCCGAGCGCATCTCGCTCCTCTCGCCGGCGAAGCCATCGCTGCAGTCCTGTCTCCGGCGCCTGCTCGCCGACGGCGTCACCACGTCGAGAGAGCTCCTCGCGACGGGGCAAACGGATCGCCTCGGGCCAACGCTGCCTGCCTTTCACCAGGTGGCCGAGGTGAGAAACGCCACGAGATCAAGAAGGACGCCGGAGGAGAGGAACGCCACAAGATCAAGAAGGCAGCACCCTGCCCTTGACGACGGCACGCAAAACCGTCTCCGGCGCCTGCTCGCCGACGGCGTCGCCACGTCGAGAGAGCTTCTCGCGACGGGGCAGATGGATCGCCTTGGGCCAACGCTGCCTGCCTTTCGCAGGGTGGCCGAGGTGAGAAACGCCACGAGATCAAGAAGGACGCCGGAGGAGAGGAACGCCACAAGATCAAGAAGGCAGCACCCTGCCCTTGACGACGGCATGCAAAGGCAAACGCAAGGAGAGACCCCAGCTCCCGTCCCGGTCGCCCCGGTCCCTGTGTGGATTTAAATCCGCGCCTCCTGTGCCCTGTGCTAGTTACTGTCTTTCTCAGACTGGGTTATTTGCGAGGGTTACGACATGAGCAGAAGGGGGACGGAGACGAGATCTCGCAGTACTGGGACGAGTCTCTTCGAGTGTAGTCTGTAGACGCGCGTACGCGCGGCTCGCTCGGCTTTTTATCTGACTGTCTTACATGCTGTCTTAGTGAAATTATCGCAGCACCGAAAAACCGCACCCACGGTCGCTCTCGCTCGCCGCGGCGCCCTGCTCTCTATTTCTCTCTCTCCGTCCCGCACACGATGTCAAAAACACATAGGTATTTCTGGGTAAGGTTGGGTGATGGGGAAGCAAGCCGCCGCAACGCACGCATGGCATGCTGCTGCGCGATGCTGCGCCTGCGCTCGGTGCGCACGATCATAACTCCTCGTGCTCCTCGGGCGTGCCGTAAAAGTCTTCGTCGCCCTCCCCGCCGCCCGGCCCGGCGCCCCCCCTGTACTTGCGGAGCAGAGGCTCGACGCTCGAGTCGCGCAGCTCGGCGAGCCTCTCCTCGAATGGGGCGGGGCTGGACGCCTAACTAAGCACCGAAGGTTCGTCACCCTCTCGCCAAGGAGTCGAGCGAACCGCTCCTCGACATGACGTCGAGTTGCAAACCGGAAGCGCGAGCTCGGCTTTTAGCTTGCGGGGTCCAAGTGTTCAGCTCTGCCGCGCGGGGCGGGAGACGGGCGGGAGACGGGCCTCGTCGGCGTCGCTGTCCAGCCAGTCGTCGACGAGCTCGAGCGCCTTGTCGATCTCGTCGCGGTGCGCGTCCTCGATCTCGTCGCCCCGCTCCTTGAGCTCCTTCCGGATCGAGTAGATGTACCCCTCGAGCGCGGCGCGGGCCTAACGCCACCCTCGGTACTCGCACTCTTGCCGATTGGCTGTTGCTACTGGCACGCGAGGAGCAGGCCTGCAGCTTGGCCAGCGCCTTCTCGTCCTCTCGCCTGTAGTCCTCCGCCTCGCGCACGAGCCTGTGATCAACTCACTCACTCTCGGTCATGCGTGGCCAATTCACAGCCCCTCCCGCCCCGCGCCACGGGCCTCTCGATCTCGTCTTGGTTGAGCTTGTCCGAGTTTGTGATTGTAATCTTTGCGTTGACGCCCGACGTGTGCTCGCGCGCGCTCACAGCGAGGATCCCATTCGCGTCGATGTCAAACGTCACCTGTCATCGGCCCAGGCGGTCAAACTCCCCTCGGCAACGGCGACGGCGCCGCGCGCGCGACGGCGGACGGACGCCTCGATCTGCGCGGAGCCCTTTGGCATCGGGGGGAAGCCGGAGAGTTCGAACTGGCCGAGGAGGCGGTTGTCCTGTCATTATGCATGAGCAATTAATCAGCTGACTGATAGCGGGACAGCTCAAATTGGCCGAGGAGGCGGTTGTCCCTCGTCAGCTGCCGTTCTCCCTCGAACACCTTGTTTGAGACGGCCGCCTGGCCGTCCTCT
Source organism: Emiliania huxleyi CCMP1516 (assembly GCF_000372725.1). Taxonomy (NCBI): domain Eukaryota; phylum Haptophyta; order Isochrysidales; family Noelaerhabdaceae; genus Emiliania; species Emiliania huxleyi. Next base: position 168,819 of record NW_005198467.1, on the reverse strand, counting down.
TGGTTGGTGTAGGTCTTGCTCGCGCTCGCCGGCACGACGGTGTTGCGCGGGATGACCTGACGCACGAATTCACCAATCAACGAGCGAACGAACTGATGACGAGGAGGACGGCTGTTGCGCGGGATGGCCTTGTCCATCACTCCACCCGTCACCTCGAGGCCGAGGGTCAGTGGCGTAACGTCCAGCAGCAGCAGCTCCTCCGTCACCTTGTCGCGCTCTCCGGAGAGAACGCCCGCCTGCACCGCAGCGCCGTAAGCGACCGCCTCGTCAGCATTGACGGCCGTGCTCGGCTCCTTGCCTATGAAAGAAGAAATACGCGCCTCGTATTTCTTTTTTCATTGACGGCCGTGCTCGGCTCCTTGCCGTTGAAGAAGTCCTTGAGCAGCTGCCGAACCTTTGGGATGCGAGTCGAGCCGCCGACCAGGACGATCTCGTCCACCTCGCGCTTGCTCACCCTTGCGTCCGTCAGCACGCGCTGCACCGGTGCGAGGGTAGCCTTGAAGAGGTCCGCACACAGCTCCTCAAACTTGGCGCGCGTCACCTGTTCACAGCTAGAGGTGTGAAGAGACGCTGTTCGCAGCTCCTCAAACTTGGCGCGGGTCACCTGGTCACAGCTAGAGGTGTGAAGAGACGCTGTTCGCAGCTCCTCAAACTTGGCGCGGGTCACCTGGTCACAGCTAGAGGTGTGAAGAGACGCTGTTCGCAGCTCCTCAAACTTGGCGCGGGTCACCTGGTCACAGCTAGAGGTGTGAAGAGGCGCTGTTCGCAGCTCCTCAAACTTGGCGCGGGTCACCGTCTCCGAAAAGTCTCGCCCCGCCGCGAGCGACTCGACCTCGACGCGCGCAGAGCTCTCCGACGACAGCGCGCGCTTCGTCCGCTCCGCCTCGCGCCGCAGCCTCGCCTTGGCGGAGGGGGAGGTCACCGTCGCGCCGGGGTGCTTCCTTGCGTGCAGGCCGAGCAGGTACTCGACGAGCCGGTTGTCTAGGTCCTCGCCCCCGAGGTGTGTGTCGCCCGCCGTGGCGAGAACCTGCGGGGGGGAGGCACTCCCGGACTCATCTCAACCTCACGCACCCTCGCGCACCCTCGCGCACCCTCGCGCAATCTCGCGCAGTCTCGCGCAATCTCGCGCACTCTCGGCGTCTCCCGCCGCCGGGATCGCCTCGAAGACGCCCGCATCGATGGAGAGGAGCGACACGTCGAACGTTCCTCCTCCCAAGTCAAACACGAGCACGTTCGCGCCCGAGTCGCTCGAGCGGTCGAGGCCGTACGCGAGCGCCTGGCGAGGCGTCGACAAGTGAATGAGTCTGCCCGAAGTGATTCATACTAGTTGACATTATTCATTCATATTCAGCGAGCGCCGCAGCGGTCGGCTCGTTCAGAATCCGCATCACATTCAGCCCAGCGATGGTGCCGGCGTCCTTGGTCGCCTGGCGCTGCGCGTCATTGAAGTAGGCGGGGACGGTCACCACCGCGTTGCGCACCTCCTCCCCTAGGAAGGCCTAGTGTGACGAAACTGATGACGGTGACAACTACAAGATCACGGGTGGCGCCGTCACTCCCCGCACGGAATGCCTCTGCGACGCCCTTCATCTTCCCGAGCACCATCGCCGAGATCTCCTGAGGGAGGAGGCGCTTGGTGGCGCCGCCCGCCGCAACTTCGACCGCGGGCTTGCCCTCCGCCGTCGCCACAACCTTGAACGGCCAGTGCTCCGCGTCCTTCTGCACCTCCTCGTCACGGAAGCCTCTGCCGATGAGCCGCTTCGCGTCGTAAATCGTGTTTACCGGGTTGAGCGAGGACTGCGAGCGCGCGGCGTCGCCGACCAGCCGCTCGCCGTCGTCGGTGAACGCCACCCACGACGGCGTCACTCGGTTCCCCTGCTCGTTGGCGATGATCTCCACCTTGCCCTTCCGGTAGACTCCGACGCAGGAATAGGTAGTGCCGAGGTCGATGCCGATGACGGGACCGACGGCCTCCGCCTCCTCGGCGGTCGCCGCCGCGGCGAGAAGCGGGATGAGCGTTATGAGGAGCCTCATCGCGCTCGACGACACGGCGCCCCGGCCGCGCGGGCTATGTTTGGAAAAAAGAATTCAACGTTGCGATCCCGTCCGCCCCCGCCAGGCAAGAGTGGGAGTCAGAAATGTGGTCCTTGCGCGAGGGGAGCTCGATAGACTCGAGGGGCCAGGATATGCAGCAAGGAGGGCGGAGCTGCGCCGAAAGGCGAAAGAAGCCGAGAGAACAAGGGAACGGCAGGCGGCGGCGGCGCAGGACGAGGCAGAAGAGAATGACGCGACACAGGAGGAAGTGACAAGGGAGAGAACGACGAGAGTGGGACGGCCGCGAGGTGGCATGAAGGTTGCAGCGAGAATCGGCGAGAGACTGCGAAAAGAGATAGGAAGAGGCAGACTCCCTAGGGTGGGCGACGGCTAGCGCATCACACTCCTCTCCTTTAAATCCCTGTGTGGTGGCGGCGTGCCGTCCTCCCATCCCTCCCTTGGGTTGTCTGTTTTCTTTCTTTCTTTTTCCCGCCAGGCAAGCTCATTCACAATCTGCTCTGCGATTGCCGTATGAAGAAAGAACGACCGCGATACGCTGCTTCTGCAGCCCCAGCCAATTCTTAGTGGTACAGGGCCCGCGTCAGCTTGTTCTGTAGCACGTCCGCCGCTTTCTGGAGGATCTCGCGGACCCCCCTCCCGTACCCGCCGAACGATTCGAACAGCAGCAGCTGCACGTCAACGTCCTTGTCTTCCCTGGCGTAGCGATAGGAACGAAACGAAGACAAAAGGTCGCTCTCGAATTACCCAGGTGTTACGAACGTCTCTTTCCAGAAACAAACGGGCTTTGCGTTGTGGTCGAGTGGTGAGAGAGTCTTTGCATCAAACCAATTATTGGAAGAGAGGAAGAGAGAGATTTATTCGAAAAGCTTGAGAACAACTGTATCCGAAGGACATCAATTGAAATGTCTTTGTATCCATCCCCCTTGTCTTAGATTACCAGGTCGAGACGCGAGCACGTGCGCGCCAAGAAGTTCAAGATAGCTAGCAGTCGAGAGCGAGGCCCTGTAAATTGGTCAGGCCTGGACGGGGTGTCGAGGACGCTGATTTGAAGTGGCAGGACGGCGGCTATGCGAGTGAGCAGTGTTCCTGAGGACCTCTGTGGTTGAGGACCCTCTCCTCCCTTGACGACCTCTCCCTGTGAGGACCTCTGTGGAGGACCTCTCCCGTGAGGACCTCTGGTTGATCACCTCTATTTTTGTTGTGGCCACTCTCACGAGGAGCGTGCTGGCGCACCTGGCTTCGCGAGGTGGCTGCAGCACAGTGCACAGGAGGGTGCGCCGAATAGGCTACTACCTAAGCGCCCCCCCCCCCCCCCCCACTCAGCTTGCACTTGGAAACAGCATGTCAAGCAAGCACGATTTTGGATAATATCAAGGTCAGTCGAAATGGTATGTGCGGGTTGCGCCATCGCTTCGCTTCAATTAAAATGTCTTTGTATCCACCTTGTCTTAGATTACCAGGTCGAGACGCGAGCACGTGCGCGCCGCGCCGCTCGTCCGAGAGGCTTTGCGAGTGAGCAGTGTTCCTGAGGACCTCTGTGGTTGAGGACCCTCTCCTCCCTTGACGACCTCTCCCTGTGAGGACCTCTGTGGAGGACCTCTCCCGTGAGGACCTCTGGTTGATCACCTCTATTTTTGTTGTGGCCACTCTCACGAGGAGCGTGCTGGCGCACCTGGCTTCGCGAGGTGCAGCACAGTGCACAGGAGGGTGCACCGAATAACTAACTAACCCCCCCTCCCCGGCCGCGGCACTCAGCTTGCACTTGGAAACAGCATGTCAAGCAAGCACGATTTTGGATAATATCAAGGTCAGTCGAAATGGTATGTGCGGGTTGCGCCATCGCTTCGCTTCAATTAAAATGTCTTTGTATCCACCTTGTCTTAGATTACCAGGTCGAGACGCGAGCACGTGCGCGCCGCGCCGCTCGTCCGAGAGGCTTTGCGAGTGAGCAGTGTTCCTGAGGACCTCTGTGGTTGAGGACCCTCTCCTCCCTTGACGACCTCTCCCTGTGAGGACCTCTGTGGAGGACCTCTCCCGTGAGGACCTCTGGTTGATCACCTCTATTTTTGTTGTGGCCACTCTCACGAGGAGCGTGCTGGCGCACCTGGCTTCGCGAGGTGCAGCACAGTGCACAGGAGGGTGCACCGAATAACTAACTAACCCCCCCCTCCCCGGCCGCGGCACTCAGCTTTGCTCATGGAAATACGCACGTCACGAAAGCATGATTTTAGATGACATCAAGGTCAGTCGTAATGGTTTGTGCGGGTTAATGGTATAGGATGATTTTATACCGTCCATGTAGTAAAGTCAGCATTAGTTATCTCAAGATGCGCATATCATGTGTGTGTAGATGGGGGGGTCCTCCTAAATAGGGCCTACCCAGCCGCCAGCCGCCAGCCGCCAGCCGCCGCGGCGCGCGCGCACGCTGTTTTGCCCCTCGACACGGGCCTCGCCACCCGCCGCCGCTCCCAGTTCTTGGAGCACTTGGAGTGCAGTCATCAACCGCACATCCAGGGCCGGGGAGCTCAGAAGCGCACCCAGCGGGCCGGATGATTGGCATCGGGTTACGGGCTAGAGAGCCCTAGCCCCGGGGGTGCGCGTTCGCAGGGCAAGGGCCTTAAAGTAAACACAGTTCTCCGAGGGTTGGACCCGCGTACCGGGTTTCCCCTTAACTGCAGGACGCCCCCTCTACTCGGAGCTAGTGGACATTACACTGGACACCACGCCCAAACAGACACTTGCTTAGTCCTCGGTCCCGGGGCTCCACCTTCGGTCCTCCCGAGGCTCCGGTTCTCCCCGATTCGCTCTCTTGCTCGCTTGCCGAGCGTCATACGACGGCCGGTGTGGTCGTTTCCCTCGTTGTTGGTGTCGCTTCCTCCGCTGCCGCCTTTCGTCTTCGCTAGCCTCTCCCAGCTCCACCGGTTCTGAGAGTGTCGGCGGCCCGGCCGGGGTCACCCCGGGCGAGAACGGTGGCATTGGGTCGCGACCAGTTCCACCCCCGGGGGGTCGAGCCCGCTCTCCCTGGTTGTCTCGCGCCCGCACCCGCGGCCTCTCTATCGTCCTCGGCTCGCCCCCCCCCTCCGCCGGCTCCTCTCCAGGCTCGGGGGGGCGTGGCCCTCCCTGTGGAAGGTCGTGGTGGTCCGGTTGCCACTGCGACTGGCCTTCCCCTGGTGAGCCCGTACGTCCCGACTCCACTCTCAGAGGCCGCGTCAGCTCATCTCTCGCCTCCTCCGACAACTGACCCCAAGCCCCTTCCGGGGCCCTCCGGTCACGGCCCTCCGGCTCGCCGGTGGGCCCACTATCGTACCGCGGTAACTCCCCTCCCCCATCTCCTCCGCCCGGATACACCAGCCTCCGGCGGGGCGGTCCCGGATCCCCCAGATTATTCCGAGCGGGTCCATACGGCGGCGGCCCCGCCGGCGGCGGGGGTGGAGGCGGTGGCAGGGGCGGCGGGTACGGTGGCGGCCCTCGCGGCCCAAACGCCCGGTGTGGAGCCGCTGGGGCGGCCCCACGACCCTGCAGCCGTTCCAGTGGCGTGGGTGGAAGTGGCAGTGTGGGTGGCGGAAACGATGGCGGCACTGGCGGCCGCACCGCCTGGTGCGGAACCTCAGGGGCGGCTCCTCGACCCAGCGGTCGCTCCAGCGGCGGGGGCGGAGGTGGTGGTGGCGGGGGCGGGCCCGATGGCGGCGCCGGCCGCCGCACCTCCTGGGGCGGGGCCTCGGGGGATGCCCCCTGCCTCTGCGGCCATTCCAGCCGTGGCTCCACGCGTCGGCCGTCCACCCCGCTCGTGGGGGGGGGCCTAGCTCTCATCTCCCCTCGGGGAGGGGGGGGGGCAGGGCCCGGATTCCTACCGCTAGCTCTCAAAAAGAAACAAAACACCCACGACACGACAGGAGGAGACAGGGAACAGGCCGGAGACAGAGCCCAAGGGCATCTGCCCCCGCCACGCAGAGGAGCGCCACTAGCCAAGAGGAGAGGAAGAGGCCCATCGAGTCCCTGCCCCAGCCTCCCACACTAGCACCACCCACTCAGGCCCGAAGCCCATCTACACCGAGAGCTAACGCCCACGTCGCTGTGGCAGCGACGCACCCCACTTCACCCGCTGGCGCGGTCAGGTGGAGGTCCTCTCTCGAGGGGGAGAGGCCGTACCTTAGGCCGCCGTTGAGCCGCAGCTCCGCACGTGGCGACCCCCTCCCATGCGGCCGTTGAACGTCATCCTGTTGCCTCAAGCCCGCACGATGCCGGTGCGACGGCGACGTGCAGGTCGCGGGGGACGCCCGTCTGGCGGGACCCACGTCAGGGCCCAGCGCAGGAGGACGACACACCTACCGAGGTCAGGACTTCCGCTGCATGTCGACCGACTCCGCGCGCACTTTCACCTCCCCCAGTGAGTCCCTCTGGGGTGGTGCCGGGTGTCGCCAGCCCGACACCGGTGTCGCGCAGCTCTGGGCCATCCTTGCATCAGGGAGAATCGGGGACTGCGTGGGGAGAGGGGCATGCGCGGGCTAGAGGCGCATGGGGAGAGCCCCAAGTCTGGAGCCCATCCCATGAGCTCTGCGCCCATCTGCCGGCTGAGCCGGGTGGGCGCGGCCCCCCCCCATGGTACCCCAGCTCGCTTCAGCGGCCGTGGTGCGGGGGGAGCAAGCCACATCACAGCCCGCCAGATCTCACCCCACCCCCTTGACGGTGTGGTTTGTGGGCCCCCCAGGCGCCCCACCCGCCTCACGTCTCGCAAAGCTGGGGGCAGACAGACCGACAGACAGAGAGACAGACAGACATACACACACACACACATACATACACACACCCATACACGCATACACACACACACACACACACACACACACACACACACACACACACACACACACACACACACACACACACACAATTTAAGACATACACCCTGGTGGGGTGGGGGGGGAGGGGGGGGAGGGGGGGGGAGGGGGGGGGAAAGGGGGGGGGGGGGGGAAAAGGGGGGGAAGGGGGCGGAAAAGGGGGGGGGAAAAGAGGGGGGGGTTCCAAAAAGGGGGGGGAGGGGCCCGGGGCCCCCCCCCGGTATTTAGAAGATGAGGCGGGGGGCCCAGACCAAACCAGCCCGGGGGCCGCCCCCCTTTCCAGCTTTTCCCCCCTTTGGGCCCCCCCTTTTTGCGCCCCCCCCCTTTTC